>NC_053023.1:371841822-371919201 GCF_003073215.2 Triticum urartu | reverse complement strand
CGCAAAATATCACAACCTTCTTGAGGAGACACACAACGCTGAATCTCCCGTGTCACGCTGTAACGATGTAACTCCCCATTGATAATGGTCATTGACTTGCATCGCCGGATTATCTGTCGGGCCAAGGTTTCATCGCCTGGTAACTCGCCCCGGTTCATATAGTCCAAGTATGGGACTGTCCAATCCGGTATAAACATGAAGAGCAGCTACCAACTAGGCCTCCGGGCCAGGAATAGCCAACTCATCCTCTGTGGGTATCTTGACCGACAGATTATGAAGTATGTCGAGGAAGACATTAGGTGGCACCGGTTTACGCTGAGAGCATAGATTACTTAAAGCGTCCGCCGCTTCATTCTTTCGCCGGTCTATATGGTCAACTTGATAACCCTTCAAGTGACCAGCTACTATGTCCACCTCTCATCGATATGCAGCCATGAGTGGATCCTTAGAATCCCAAGTGCCACATACCTACTGAGCCACGAGGTCCGAGTCACCGAAACACTTAACTCGGCTTAAATTCATCTCCATAGCCATCCAAAGGCCATGGAGCAAGGCCTCATATTCAGCTGCATTGTCAGTACAAGGGAACATTAAGCGGAGAACATTACAAAACTTGTCACCTCGTTGGGAAGTTAATATGACTCCAGCCCCCGAGCCCTCCATTGTCTGGACCCATCAAAATGAATAGTCCAGTACGTGTTATCTGGCTTCTCCTCCGGTGCCTGCAACTATGTCCAATCACTAATGAAATCCACAAGTGCTTGTGATTTGATTGTTGTGCAAGGCGTATATTTTATCCCGTGAGGTCCAAGCTCAATAGCCCACTTGACAATCTGGCCAGACGCCTCTCTGTTTTGGATGATATCTCCCAGAGGGGCTGAACTAACCACTGTGATGGGATGACCTTGAAAATAATGCTTGAGCTTCCGGCTTGCCATGAAAACTCCATACACCAACTTCTGCCAATGCGGGTACCTGTGCTTTGATTCAATAAGCACCTCACTGATGTAATAAACCGGCCGTTGAACCGGATACTCCTTTCCGGCCTCCTTGCGCTCCACCACAATAGCCACACTAACAGCCCGGGCATTAGTAGCCACATATAGCAATAAGGGCTCTTTATCAACCGGAGCCACAAGGATGGGCGGCTCGGCCAACTGTCTCTTCAAGTCCTCAAACGCTTTATCAGCCGCGTCACTCCAGACGAAATCATCCATTTTCTATAGCATCTGATATAAAGGAATAGCCTTCTCCCCATGGTGACTGATAAACCGGCTTAAAGCTGCAATTCGGCCCGCCAAACGCTGAACATCGTTGATACATGCCAGTTTAGCCAGGGACGTGATAGCTGAGATCTTTTCCAGGTTAGCCTCAATGCCTCTGTTGGACACCAGAAAACCCAAGATCTTGCCTGCCGGAACACCAAAGACACATTGTAACGCCCCGTATGTAACTCGCCATATTTGTATTCCAACTCTTGCCATTTTCGGCACTAAGTTGTAATATTCCCTCGTGGTTTGGTTTCGTGTTTGTTTTGTTTTTGCCTTTGTCATGCATCTCATATCATGTCATCATGTGCATCGCATTTGCATACGTGTTTGTCTCATGCATCCGAGCATTTTTCCCGTTGTCTGTTTTGCATTCTGGCACTCCTATGTCCTCTAGTGTCCCCTTTTTGCCTCTTTTCGTGTGCGGGTGTTAAACTTTCTCGGATTGGACCGAGACATACCAAGCGGCCTTGGTATACTACCGGTAGACCGTCTGTCAAGTTTCGTGCCATTTGTAGTTCGTTTGATACTCCAACGGTTAACCGAGGAACCGTAAAGGCCTCGTGTGTGTTGCAGCCCAACACCTCTCCAAAGTGTCCCAAAACCCACCTAAACCCCCTCCATCATCTCGGCCGTTCGATCACGATCGCGTGGTCGAAAACCGCACCTCATTTGGAGCCTCCTAGCTCCTTCTATGTATAAATAGGTGCCTCCCCCAAAAATCCCAGTTCAAACTCTAGTCTCCCCCTTCCTCCGCGCACCGGACACATCCGCCCGGCACCGGACGCGTCTGCACCCCTCCCGGACCAATCGCCAGTCGCCACATGGGCAGCCCGAGCCCCACTTCGCCGCCTCTGATGCGCCGGCCCGCGTGGCCCGACCGCGGCCCTCCCCGGCCCGCGCGCTCCCCAGTCGGCCGCCGCCCACGCCCGTTAGATCCGCCGCCGCCAGCTGCCTTCCTTGCCGACTCCGGCCGCCGCGCGCCGTCCCGCCGCCGACCGGACCTCGTCGCCGGCCGCCGCCACCGCCCGACGCCGGCCACCTCGCCGCCTCGTCCTCCTCGAGCTCCGGCCAAATCCGGTCGAGGAGCGACCGGATCCGGCGCCCGCAAGTCCGGCCACCTCTTCCCACTTCTCTAGCTAGTCTGGCAAGAACTCCAGCGAGAGCCCCGTCGCTCCTCAGGAAGCATGCAGTGAAACCCTAGGGTTGACCCCGTTTTCTGCCAATGTCCCTAATATTTTTAGCATTATCCATCGCATCATAACTTTGCATCCATAGCTCCGTTTCACACATGTGATATATCAAATTGTCCATCTGGATGTGATCTTCATTTCATTCCATTGCACAATGCTTGTTTGAGTTCATCTTGATGCCCTAAATGCTGTTGCAAGAGTTATATGTAATGTTAGTTTCTGTTTCTTAACAGATTATGGACATTTGTCATTTTTGCCATGATTAATGTGTGCCTCCTTTAAACTTGATCCCTACATGTGTTTTGGGCTATGTCATGCCATCTTTACAGGGGTGTATGCATGTATTTTTGTGATCAATGTGGTGACTAGCACAAGCATGCAAAGTAGCTCTTGAGATGTTGCTGATTTCAGGGACTTGGAATTCTTCCAAGTCATTTCCTTGATGATATTTTTATGCCTTGTATTCTTGTTGCTACAGAGTGATCCATGCCTCTTTTGAGCATGTTCAATAAGGATGATTTTGAGATATTTTTATGTTCTATCCATCCATGTATTTGTTTGCAATTATGGGGTATCCTAGCATGACTCTATCTTGCTCTACTTTTGCTATAAAATGTTCCTGGCAGATTGTTTAGGTGTTAATCAATTTTGCCGAGGTTGTTGTAGTTGTTCCATGCATGCTATGAGAGTGTTCTTGACATGGTTAGCTTATTGATCATGTCTTATTGTCGGGTGTATGATTAGTTTGTCATGCAATGCCTTGTGGTGAGTGCATCGAGCTTGTAAACATGCCTACGTAACTCTGTTTTTGCCATGTCCAGTTTTCTGCCAAGTCTGAATCTGTTAACGAAACTTGCTATGTTTAGATGATTGCCATTGTATTTTCTGATCCCTTTTGGCTTATGGTCAGTAAGGGATTTTTGTTATATGCTTTGATTAGTTTCATGCCATGCCTTGCTTTGCCAGGATATGTTCCTGTAGCATGTTGTTATCTTGCTCTAAACATTGCTTCCTGATGTTAAATCCTGACATGTTATTTTCACTAATTCTGTGAACCTGATATCTTTTGCATGTTGTTATCTTGAGGGTTGGTTTTAGTTGTACGTAGTGTTCATCCGGTATGCCCTGAGAACGAGATACATGCGACTCCTAACGGGATTTGTCGGCACATCGGGCAGCTTTGCTGGTTTAGTTTTACCATTGTCGAGATGTCTTGTAACCGGGATTCTGAGTCTGATCGAGTCATCCTGGGAGAAGGAATATCCTTCGTTGATCGTGAGAGCTTGTGACGGGCTAAGTTGGGACACACCTGCAGGGTTTTGAACTTTCGAAAGCCGTGCCCGCGGTTATGAGTAGATGGGAATTTGTTAATGTCCGGTTGTAGAGAACCTGAAACTTAAGTAAAATGAATCAACCACGTGTGTGGTCGTGATGGTCTCTTTTCGGCGGAGTACGGGAAGAGAACACGGTCTTGTGTTATGCTTGAACGTAAGTAGTCTAGGATCACTTCTTGATCATAGATTCTCAAACGTGCTTCGCCTTCTCTTCTCGCTCTCATTTGCGTATGTTAGTCACCATATATGCTAGTGCTTGCTGCTGCTCCACCTCATACATCTTCCCTACCTATAAGCTTAAATATTCTTGATCGCGAGAGTGTGAGATTGCTGAGTCCCCGTGACTCACAGATTACTTCAAAAACCAGATGCAAGTGGGAGTTCAATGAGGACTCAGGATGCTACTACGTTTCCTTTCCAAACGATCACTAGTGGAGCCCAGTTGGGGCGATTGGGGATCTTATGCATTTGGGGTTGTCTTTATTTTGGTTCCATAGTCGGACCTTGATTGTATCTGTTTGAAGTGGCGATTGTAAGCCAATTCTGTACCTCTTTCTTATTCAGTACATGGGATGTGTAAAGATTACCCCTCTTGCGACATTGCCTATAATGCGGTAATGCCTCTAAGTCGTGCTCCGAACGTGGGAGATATAGCCCCATGGTGGGTGTTACACACATTTAGTCGAATTAAGCATCATCTTATAGACTCGGAGGTTATCAAAAGTCTCCCTCAGGTCCTCTATCAATGTTTCCTCCTTCCTAGATTTCACCACAATATCATCCACATAAGCATGAACATTGTGGCCAGTCTGTTTATGAAGACAATTTTGAACACAGCGTTGATAAGTCGCCTATGCGCTCTTGAGCCCGAAAGGCATAGACACATAGCAGAAGGCTCCAAAGGGAGTTATGAAAGTTGTCTTCTCCTGGTCCTTAACTGCTATTTTAGTCTGATGATAACCATAATAAGCATCCAGAAAACACAAACAGTCACAACCCGCGATAGCATCAATAATCTGATCAATACGCGGGGGAGCAAAGGGATCAGCTGGACAGGCCTTGTTTAAGTCTGTGTAATCCACACACATACGCCAAGTGCCATTTTTCTTAAGTACCAGCACCGGATTAGCTAGCCACTCAGGGTGAAAAACCTCCACGATAAACCCTGCTACCAAAAGCCGGGCTACCTCCTCACCAATAGCCTTATGCCTCTCTTTGTTGAAGCGGCGGAGAAACTGCCTGACCGGTTTAAACTTAGGATCTATATTAAGGGTGTGCTCAACGAGATCCCTCGGTACACCTGGCATGTCAGAAGGCTTCCATGAAAAGATGTCCCGGTTCTCACGGATAAACTCGAGGAGCGCGCTTTCCTATTTCAGATACATGTTAGCGCTAATATTGAACTGCTGAGATGAATCACCAAGAACAAAATCAATCGCTTTAGTGTCCACAGCCGATTTAAATTTCAGTGCCGGATCATGCTCTATAGTCGGATTTTTCAGAGAAGTCATATCCGCCGGATCAACATTGTCCTTATAAAAATTCAGCTCCTCTGTGTCACAAACTGACTCGGCATAAGCCGCATCCCCTTCTTCACAGTCTAAGGCAATCTTCCTGCTCCCATTTATCGTGATGTTCCCCTTATGACACGACATCTTAAGCTACAGATAAACATAACATGGCCTCTCCATGAACTTAGCATAAGACGGCCTCCCGAACAGGGCATGATATGGACTATTGATTTTCACCACCTCAAAAGTCAATGTCTCCGATGTGGAATCATAATCATCTCCGAAAGCCACCTCTAGAGCTATCTTGCCAACCGGATATGCCGATTTACTAGGAACCACACCATGAAAGACGGTGTTCGATGGTTTAAGAACCTTATCTGTCAGCCCCATGTGACGGAAGGTTTCATAGTAAAGGATATTGATAATGCTCCCTCCATCGATAAGCACCTTGGTGAACTTGTAACCCCCAACCTAAGGTGCCACTACTAAGGCCAGATGACCCGGATTATCAACACGGGGCGGATGATCCTCTCGGCTCCATACAATGGGTTGCTTCGACCATCGCAAATACTGAGGCACCGCCGGTTCAACGGAGTTCATGACCCTTTTGTGAAGCTTCTGATTGCACTTACACAAACTAGTGGTAAAGACATGATACTGACCACTGTTCGACAGCTTCGGATTGCTCTGATAACCCGACTACTACTGCTGTTGATTCCCCTGATGGTTATAACCTCCCTGATTGCCCTGATTACCTTGATTGCCATGTCCAGTTTGATTGCCTTGGAATCCTGAACCAGCGTTGCCACCACCATAACCCGGCCCATGAAAACCGCCTCCTGAACCACCGGGCGGGCCATTGTCATATTGAGACATATTGGAATTTTTGAACTCTCTCATGATGAAGCATTCCTTCCAAAGATGCGAGCCTGGCTTCTCCTTTAATCCGTGCTTTGGACAAGGTTGATTTAACAGGCGCTCCAGATTGGGGCCCGACCCTCCGCCCCGCTGGGGTGGTTAACCCTTGCGACGCTGACCGTTATCCTGGGCGTTGGTGTTAGCCACAAAGTCCAAGCTATTAGCCGTCTTGCGCTTACCATTATTCCCATGGCCTGTCGGGTTGTGCTGCTGCCCCTTGGCACTACCGTTCTTTTTCCCCTTCCCTGGTTTTTCCTCCTCGGAATCAGGGTCCTTGATACTATCTGAATCAGCATATTTAACAAAAGCGATCGTAAGCGTTGACATGTCATTACAATGACATTTGAGCATTCCCAACTTGAGTTTTAATAGCATACACCGGCAGTTGCCCTCCAACGTCAAGACTACTGTATCGGCATTGATGCGGTCTGATGAATGCAAAATAGCTGAGACTCGCTTCACCCAATGGGTCGTAGACTCCCCATCCTTGAACACAAGCGGGTAGGTCCACAATTGACATGGGCTTCTTACATGTATCCTTAAAGTTCTAGATAAACCGGCTCTTTAACTCGGCCCATGACGCAATGGAATTAGCTGGTAAACTCTTTAACCAGGTACGGGCTGTTCCTTCCAACATCATGGTGAAATACTTAGCACACACCGCTTCATCCATATCTAGCATCTCCATCGCCATCTCAGAACTCTCAACCCATGACTCAGGGGGCAAATCAGCGGTGTAATTGGGCACCTTACGAGGGCCCTTAAAATCCTTGGGCAGTCGCACATTACGCAAGGCCGGGGTGAGGCATGGTACCCCCAAAGAACTAAAGACCACACCTGGCTCCACTGAGGTGGTTGGACGCACCGGAGTAGGCTGACGAGCTGCGTGCTAAGCTGCTATCTCGGCCTCTCGACGTGCTCGGCCATGATCCACCACATCTTGTGCATTAGCACCGCCACCCGCCGGGTTAAGGTGACGCGCGCTGCTTGACACAGCCGGTTCATCGATATGCCTGCTGTAGCTCCGACTTGGATGGGGGGTGGAATGGATCCTCTCACAACTATGTGAGTAAGCCTACTGCTGGGTTAAAGCCGTTTGGAGGAGTTCTCTAGCCCGCCGTGTCTCAACCGCCACCGGTGACTCGCCTTCGATTGGGAGAGCCGCCAATGGCGAAGCGGCAGCCACAATGTTATCCAACGGGTTGGAGTAATGCCCCCGGGGCGTTAGAACGCACTGTGCCAAAATGTTGTTCTGACGAGGCGGGTCCATCGTGCGTGGCTGAACCGGCGCTCCTGTTACCGGTACCTCCGTCTAGTATACCACTGGCTGGTTACTGGTTCCTGCTCCTGGCGTGTTGAAGAGATTTCTTGGCTCATAACCAGGCAGGAGGTGCGACCGGTATCTCCTCCTCATGACTTTGTCTAAGGCACTCTGATCCAGCCTAAGCCGGTAGGCCTGAGACTCTAACTCGGCCCGTTCTGTAGCCATCCTAGCATTCTCTGTTGCCAGGTCCGCGTTATCCTGAGTTATCAGATCCTTCATCTTTGCAATCTCCGCGTTGTGCTGACCCCGGTTTGCCGCATCCACCTCCGCTGCCAGCAACATTCCTAAAGCGTTGAATAAATCGCACAAAACCTGAGCCGGAGACGACGGAGAGCCCCCTGCCCCTACTGGCGTCGTTGTTGCTGAACCAGAGATCACTGCCGCAGCGGTAGAAGAGTGATGTGCTGGCTGTGTACCGGCCATGAAGACTGCGACCCGGTTTGGCAGATCAAGGGGGTCCAGAATACTGTTTCTATAGGAACCTCCACTAACCCAGCCATCCTGCAGCTGGTATAGCGACTCGGTCTCTCCGGCTGAAGACTCGTCATCGAAGCATACAACGGTTTCGGCACCAGATGCCGATCTATCCTCACATTTCGCTCCATGGATGACACCTACGAAGACATGCTTGACGGCGGGCTGGACCGGGGCAGAGCTTGCATGCTAAGCCATCTCGATGGTGTCGGTGCAGATGTCAGGCTCAGGGCCCGGTTTGCCGAGCTTACCGATGAAGACGTGAATTCCGTCAAAGGTGACCCGGTACCCATATTCAATTGAACCGTCCTCGGGACCCATCCTGCGTCATCGATGTAGAGCTTGTCGTGACGACTGTTAGTCATCCGGCCCATAGCGTATCCCTTGAGTCCTTCGAAGCTGCCCTTCAAGAACTCGAAACCATCGTGTGATTGCCCCACGGTGGGCGCCAACTGTCGTGGTTTTGTCACGGCAGATGTCCTTGTGAAAGGACTTAGTCATGGAGCCATCACTACGGGTTAGCTTAAAGGGGTTAAAGCTTAAACGGGTTAAAGCTTAAACGGGTATGCTGGAGTTTATACTGGTTCGGCCCCTTATGATGAAGGTAAAAGCCTACTCCAGTTCAGATGGAATTGCTAGGGTTTCGATGACTAGGGAGTGAATCTGCTTTGCCTAGCTCTCGAGTTGTTGTGTGTTGTCCCTAAAACGCTGCCGGGTCGTCCCTTTATATACACAGGTCGACGCCCGCCGGTTTATAGAATCCCGAGGCCGGATCATCATCATGTCCAACTCGGTCTCTATTCCTCCTATCTTGCAATACAAGTTACATGACAATGTCGGTTTATGTCTACAGGCCTTAACCCGGCTTAGGGCCGTGGTCCCTCATGAAGTGCCATCATCCTTTATCTTCTGGGCTTCTAATTCTTATAGAGTAACCCGGCCACTCCTGGCCGGTTTATGTCCAGTAGTAATATCCCCAACAGCTTAGAACCGGGACTTCAAAAATGTTTTGAACACCACGGAGCATATAATATGTTCCAAGAGTTGAAATTATTATTTTAGACTCATGCCCATGTCGAGAGGTATGAGACCTCTGACAAGTACTTTGCCTACAAGATGGAGGAGAATGGCTCAGCCAGTGAGCATGTACTCAGAATGTCTGGGTTGTACAATCGCTTGAATCAAGTGGGAGTTAATCTTCCAGATAAGATAGTGATTGACAGAGTTCTCTAGTCACTATCACCAAGCTACTAGAACTTCGTGATGAACTACAACATGCAAGGGATGACTAAACCGATTCTCAAGCTCTTCACGATGCTGAATCGGTGAAGGTAGAAATCAAGAAAAAGCATCAAGTGTTGATGGTTGATGGTTGACAAGACCACTAGTTTCAAGAAAAAGGCAAAGAAAAAGAAAGGGAACTTCAAGAAGAATGACAAGCAATTTTCCACCCCCATGAAGAAGCCGAAAGCTACACCTAAGCCTGAAAATGAGTGCTTCTACTACAAAGGGAATGGTCATTGGAAGCGGAACTACCCCAAATACTTGGCGGATAAGAAGGATGGCAAAGTGAACAAAGGTATATTTGATACACATATCATTGATGTTACTTTACTAGTGTTCATAGTAGCCCCTGGGTATTTAATACCGGTTCAGGTGCTAAGATTTGTAACTCGAAACAGGAGTTGCAAAATGAACATATAATAGTTAAGAGCGAGGTGATGATGTGTGTTGGAAGTGATTCCAAGGTTGATAAGATCAGCATCACACACTCTGTCGGGGTTGTGGAGCGACATATGCCAAGGGATGGCTTATCATGGAGAGGGACAAGAGTACGTCGCCGGGCTCTAGAAGTGGGTGTGAGCGAGACCGCATACGCCTGTGAATCTTACACAGGTTCGGGGCTCTCCCAGGAGATAACACCCCTAGTCCTGCTCTGCAGGGTCTCCGCATGATCACTATCTCAACAAGGTAGCTACAAGCTTGCTCCTTGAGCTGTTTGGCTAGAGTAGGAAGAAGAACAAGGTTAGCCCTACTTCGCTCTCTCTATGTGGGTGTGTGTCCTCTAAGGTTTTGAACCCTTTGCATGGGTGATCTGGGGTTTATATAGGCCTACCCCAAGAGTATAATGGTAACCCGACCAGGTGTGGAACCCGGTCGTTAGTCTGTCTACACGCCAGCTTCTTCACCGGCTGCTGGGGCCCGCCGGTTGGGGGGTCCCGCCGGCTGGCATGTACTCGGCCGACATGCCGTGTCCGCCGCTTGCGGGTCTGGTTAATCACTCTGCACTTTATCCTTTCTACTGATGATGGATGCTTTGTCGGGGGAAGCATGGCTACAGTACCGCCGCCTGGTGGGCGTTCACTGTAGCCATTCCCCGTCTCCTCCGGTTAATGGCGCACAAACTTTTCGGGGGGAGGGGGCCGCCTGCTAGGAGGCGGCCTGCCCCCGTTGCTGCATGCTGCTGTTTAGCCACCTTCTAGGGCTCACCGACTGGTAGGGCACGCCGCCTGTGGGCCATACCGACATGCCGTCATTGGAGCACGGCTCCGTATGTAGTAGATGATGTCATGGGCAGCGTGGCTACAGTACCCCGATGGTGGGGGCGTCCGCTAGGTACGCCCGTCCTGTAGCCACATTCGGTCCTGGATTCGGGGGGTGGCAGGTTGCACTGTAGCCACGCCCTGTCCCATCGTAGTTATGTGGGTGCAAACTGTGAGGGCACGAGGGACCGCCTGCTAGAAGCTAGCCACCTCATAGCCGCATTCTGGTATTCCGCTGTCTTCTAGCAGCCGGCCGTTTGGACCAGCCGGCCCAAGATGGCAGCCGTTTTTCCGGGAGGTGTGAGGGGCGCAGTCAGCCCCGATGTCTTGAAATACCATGGCGAGCTGATGAGGTTACCCGTGGTCACTTACTCCGACAGTAGTCCCCGAAGCCGATGGGGCGCCGCGGCTGCAGAGGCGAGGAGCCTCAGCAGCTTCCTAATTTGAGTTGCCTAGTAGCTTTGCTTCGTCCGTCTTCTTGGGGCGTCAACAGCTAGGAGCTGGCCTGACCAGGCTGTTCACCTAGTGAATTCAAAACGTCGTGGTGGGGGCCGGTTGGCACGCCAGCCGGATGACACGCTTGCCACCCGTTGCTCGCCCGCCACACGGCTCCAGCAGGCTAGGCCGGCCTGCCAGCCCACGCGCGTCGTTAAGGCGCGGAAGGCATGGGGTCATGGGGGGAGTGGGCGCAGTTAATCCCATGACCCCCATGTCTCGCCCCTCGGCCTCGCCGCCAGGGGCTATAAGTAGGGGGAGGAGGGGGCGGCAGACGCATGCGCGCCCTCCTAACCCTTCATCCCCGCCTTTCTCCTCTCTCTCTTCCTTGCTACCACCGCGCTCCTTCCTCTTGCCGAGGCGCTACGGCAGCTTGCCGTTGCCGGGCTTCCTCGCTCCGCCGCGGATTCGCCCGCTCGCCACCGTACCGCGGCTCCATCGAGCACCCATATTCATGGCGCGTGAACGAGCTGGCGACTGGGATGGCTCCAACGTCCATGAATACCACCTCACCTTCCTTCGCCAGATGCAGCGGCTGCCTCGCGAAACGCCGTAAAGGTGCGTGTTCTTCCCGAGGCAGAGATCTCGGCGGTGCCGAAAGACAGCGGACACGTTGTCTTTCAGTCGCACTTCATTCGCGGCTTTGGCCTGCTGACGAGCGGCTTCTTCTGTTCCTTCCTTTCTTTCTACAAAGTCCAGCTGCACCACCTCACACCGAATACGGTGGTGCTGCTGGCCGCCCTCGTCACCCCGTGTGAAGGCTACCTTGGAACACTCCCCACCCTTGAGCTCTAGGGGGAGTTCTTCTACCTCAACCTTGGAACCGCTGCCAAGAACAAGGCGGCCCAGTAAGGAGCCTGCGTCGCAGTGCGGCGTTTGGGTTCCGGGGTCCGCTTCTCAGCCCTCTCCTTGCTGCAGTCGGCCAAGCTGTGGCAGAGATCTTATTTCTACATCAAGAACATCCATCCATCGATGGACTACGTCAACCTGCCGGCATATGCAGCCGGCCTGCCGATCGAGCCCTGCACCAATTGGCAATTTTAGCCGAAGAACCCGTTGGCCGCCTCCTCCGCCGCCCTCGCCCGGCTTCAGGTGATGACGGAGTTAGAGGGCCTCAAGGCCTCAAATTTTCTCACCGCCTTCGTGGCGCACTGAGTGCTTTCCCTCCAGGCCCGACCCCACATCATCAGCCGCATGAGCAGGCACCGGGATCCCTACCGGATGAGCACCAAGGAGTTGCAGGACGTGGAGGTTTTCCGGCTAACTATTTCTCTAAGTGCAAGCTCTCGGAGAAGGAGTGGCGGTTCGGCAAGCCGCTGTATAGCCGCACACACCCGGCGCCTGCAGTGTGTCTTTTAATTCTTTTTCCCTTCATTTGTCCGGGGTCTTGTTGCCGCATGACCTGTCAGCCATGGCGCAGATCTTCTTGACCCAGTCGGCCGACACCCTGGAGCCAGGTCGTCAGTACTTGCCGGACCGGGCGGTGAGCGACGTGGACGACCCCGACTTGGGGGGGGGCACCTTGGAAGAGGACGACACCACATGCGGTGGTGGTGATGGAGCAGGTGGCTCCTCAGGAGCCGGCCTTGGGGAATGGCCGGACGATGAGGAGGAGGACAACAAGCCACGGCACCGATAGGGCGGGCGCGAGTTCTTTGGCCGTGCCGACTGCCGCAGGCGGCGCACTGAAGTGCCAAGCTAACGCTGGGTTGTATGGCAGCCGGCCCAAGAAGCCAAGAACACGATCGTCGCCACGAAGGCGGCCCAATTCCAGAAGGCCCCAAGGCGGCTCCCGCTGGTGTCTGGGTAAGTGTCCTGACTTCTTATTTCTCTTTCTCTTATCTTGTCGATCAGGGCCCCGCTTTGTCTCTCGCGGGCCCTGTCTGGCTCGATGATTGGGGCGGCAAGTGGCTCTGCGGAGCCCCGTCGCGTGGATCCGTTCACCAATCTCCAGGAGGCTACAGAGAGGAACGCGCGAGAGACGCGCGAGGAGCGGGAGCAGACAGAGCAGGCGAAGGCGGAGGCGGCCAAGGCAGTGCAAGCGGAGGCCGATGCCGCAGCCAAGACCCAGGCCGACGCGACGGCCAAGGCGCGATCCAACGCGGTCGCCAAGGCGCAGGCAAAGGAGCCGTCCCGCAGCCGAGATCTGGAATCCACCGGCCCGCAACACGCTGACCCACCGGTGCCGGAGGGCCAGGTGCCGACAAGAGAAGCCAGCGCCGAGCAGCCAGTCATGGAGAGGGGAGGGGGCGACCCCGTTGTCTTGGAGGCGGAGGTGCCCCCGCACATGCCGATTGCCGACGCTGCGGGCAGTCGGCCTGAGGTGCCATCGGGCGTCGAACTTGTAGTGGGGCTGACTCCTGAGGCGTACTCTCCAGCGCGGCGGTGTTTGGAGAAGGTGGTCTCAGCGCCACGGCCATTGGAGACTAGGGCCGCTAGCTTGTCGGCCCCAGACACTGAGGCCACCAGTGCCGCCCCACTGGGTTGGACGCCTGGGGCCGGCACCATTGTCTTGAACTTGGCTGCACAAGACGTCTAGACCCGCTTCAACGCCCGAGGCGCCGCCCTCCAGCAGTACATATAGGAGTTTGTGGCGACGCGAGCAGCCATCCAGGTAGCTTTCTTTCTTCTTGATTTTTGTTTTGATTCCTTGTAATCTTCCATGGGGGCGCGCAAGCGCACCCACTGGTTGTAGCCCCCGAGTTCCAGGTCGGCTGCTGAGTAGGCGGCTCAGAACTTTAAGTTAGTTCCGAGTGCCGACTTGCATTTTCTTTTTGTTGCTTTTGCTGCAGGATTATCACAACATCCATGTGGCGGCCTACAACTCCCAAGTCCAGGAGCTGGCCTCCCGGACCGCCGACCTCAACACCAGCCGGAGTAAGTTCTCTATGTTTCTCTTCGCGGGGGCGCGTCAGCGCACTCGCTGGGTGTAGCCCCCGAGATTCGGGCCGACTGCTGAGGATCTCTGTGCCAAGGAGGAGGAGCGCAGCTAGGCGGCCAAGGAATGCGACCGCCTGGCTAAGGATCTGGCAGACCAGGCGGAGCTCCAGAAGCTGAAGTCGAGCAAAGCCAAGCTTCAGGCCGAGTTCGAGACTTCTCGCTCGAACTGCGCCGAGAAGGAGAAGTCCCTGTCCGACGACTACGGCGAGATTGAGGATATGATCGATGGTGAGTTGTTTCTTCCTTTTGTTAAGCCGCCGACTGTTGTATGAGCCAACTTCTGGCTTCTAACTTCTTTTTTCTTATGTGCAGAATTCTTTCCGAGTCAATCCGTCGCAGTCAGCCCCATCAAGGCACGCCACGACGAGCGAAGAAGGCCGATGTAGAAATCCCACCCTGTTGGGGAAAGCAGTAATTTCAAAAAAAAATTGACAGAAAGACTGTAGGGGAACCCCCTACAGTATAATTGGTGCCACAAACCCAACTTGCAAGTACCATGCCTTGAACCTGGGTGGGTGGGAAGGCATCAGCCCCTTCCCACCACTAGGCTATGCTTTATCTGCAATTTCAAAAAATTTCCTACACACACGCAATATCATGGTGATGCATAGCAAAGAGATGGGAGATTTTTGTCCATGTACCCACGTAGACCGTAAGAAGAAGCATTATGAGAACACGGTTTATTTAGTCGTACGTCTTCATGATCAGACTGATCCAAGTACCGAACATACGGTACCTCTGAGTTCAGCACATGTTCAGCTCAGTGACGTCCCATGAACTCCGATCTAGCAGAGCTTAGAGGGAGAGTTTTGTCAGCACGACGGCATGATGACGGTGATGATGATGCTACTGACGCAGGTCTTCGCCTAAGCACCGCTACAATATGACCGAGGTGGATTATGGTGGAGGGGGGCACCGCACACGGCTAAAAGATCAACTGATCAACTTGTGTGTCTTGGGGTGCCCCCTACCCCCGTATATAAAGGAGCAAGGGTGGAGGCCGGCCGGCCCTGGCAGGGCGCGCCAGGAGGAGTCCTACTCCCAACGGAAGTAGGATTCCCCCTTTCCCTAGTTGGACTAGGAGAGAAGGAAGGGGGAGAGAGGGAGGAAGGAAAGGGGGCGCCGCCATCCCTCGTAGTCCAATTCGGACCAAAGGGAGAGGGAGCGCGCGGCCTGCCCTGGTCTCCTCTGTCTCTCCACTATGGCCCAATAAGGCCCATACATTTACCGGGGGGTTCCGGTAACCTCCCGGTACTCCGATAAAATCCCGATTTGACCCGGAACTAGTCCGATGTCCAAATATAGGCTTCCAATATATCGATATTTATGTCTCGACTATTTCGAGACTCCTTGCCATGTCCGTGATCATATCCGGGACTCTGAACTACCTTCGGTACATCAAAACACAAAAACTCATATTACTGATCGTCACCGAACTTTAAGCGTGCGGACCCTACGGGTTCGAGAACTATGTAGACATGACCAAGACTCGTCTCCGGTCAATAACCAATAGCGGAACCTAGATGCTCATATTGGTTCCTACATATTCTATGAATATCTTTATCGGTCAAACCGCACAACAGCATACGTTGTTCCCTTTGTCATCTATATGTTACTTGCCTGAGATTCGATCGTCGGTATCCTTATACCTAGTTCATTCTCGTTACCGGCAACACTCTTTACTCGTTCCTTAATGCATCATCCCACAACTAACTCATTAGTCACAATGCTTGCAAGGCTTATAGTGATATGCATTACCGAGAGGGCCCAGAGATACCTCTCCAACAATCGGAGTGACAAATCCTAATCTCGATCTATGCCAACTCAACAAGTACCATCGGAGACACCTGTAGAGCACCTTTATAATCACCCAGTTACGTTGTGATGTTTGGTAGCACACAAAGTGTTCCTCCGGTATTCGGGAGTTGCATAATCTCATAGTCATAGGAACATGTATAAGTCATGAAAAAAGCAGTAGCTACAAACTAAACGATCATCGTGCTAAGCTAACGGAATGGGTCAAGTCAATCACACCATTCTATAATGATGTGATCCCGTTAACCAAATGACAACTCATGTCTATGGCTAGGAAACTAAACCATCTTTGATTCAACGAGCTAGTCAAGTAGAGGCATACTAGTGACACCCTATGTCGGTGTACAAAACTAGGGGCCCATTTTTGCACCCCTTTACTTGTGCATGGGCAGTCAGAGCCGCGCCCGTGACCACACCAAGCAGAGCAAGGGAGGTAAGCCAAGGTAAGATTGAAGACCAAGACGAAGAAAAGCAACGACAAGGACCAAGGCCACAAAGATCAGATGGGCAAAGCAGGTTTCCCCGGCAAGGACCCTTGCCGGGGCAGCCTCAGCGGCCCCGACAAGACCCTTGCCAGGGCAGCTCGCCCACGCTAGCCAAGCGAGCCACCCTCGAGCTCAGCAACACTCAACAAATGCATTGGACAGGGCTTGGGAGGCACCTCTATGGTGGCATGCAGATCTTTGTGAAGACAAAGAATAGTCAAGGTCAAATGAGGATAGGAAGGCAGCCATCCTCACCGAAGAAACCCACAAGACCCCCGGCAAGATCCTTGCCGGGGACGCATGCACGCCACGGCAAGACCCTTATCGGGCCACCCGACAAGGCCCTCGTCAAGCGCACCAGTAGGGCCACCGTCAGGCCCACACCAGCCAAGTCTCCGCCACCATTCGCATGGAGCTGCCGACCCAACCAGCTGGACAGGCACCTGCGTGGCGACATGCAGCCCTTCGTGGAGACTCCACCACCGCGCCACCTCAGCTGCCTTCTTACCTACATGGCGCCGCATGCATCGCTGGCCAGGGCGCGTGTCGAAGCCTGGAGGAGCGGCGACGGACGGGACGGGCCATGCCCCCGCCCCCGATAAAGTGGAGGGAGACCTAAGCCTTGCATTTAATGCGCTTTGTCCTGTAATACCAGGATAACCTCGCAACACTGTTGCCTTTCCACCTCCTGTGTGCCACTGTGGCAACCCCTTTTTCTATAAAAGGAGGCCCAAGGCGACGAGGACAGGGATTTGGCTTTTTGGAGGTCGTTACACCCCATAGCTAGTTCAAGAACTCAGAATACATCCACCAAAGCAGGACTAGGGTTTTACGCATCCTCGCAGCCCGAACCTGGATAAACGAACTGCATGCTCTCTGTTAGACCCGCTCTTCTCTCAACCCCGCCCCCGCAACCGTAGTAGGGATTCTTGTGTTCCCATAGGTGTCGTTTCGCACCGACATCCTTGGCGCGGCACATAGGGGAGCGCATTGTGAGAATCGGTTTTAGCAGTTAAGTGAGCGTTTCTTCATGGAGATGGCTCTAAGAGAAGTAGGAGAAGGGGTCGAAAGATCGACGTCGGCGCGACTACAAGTAGAAGCTAAGTCACACTGAACCCTGACTACTTTATTTCCTCTTTATACAAGGTTATTTCCCTCGAAGATGTCGTGCCTTTGTATGGTAAACCTGCACGCCAGGGGGCTCTCCCGCTATCGGCAACGCCCTTGCCCTGTTTCGAGTCCGCTCAACAGCTCAAGCGGCCGCGTCGAGTGCAGCAGGGTT
This sequence comes from Triticum urartu, assembly GCF_003073215.2. Taxonomy (NCBI): domain Eukaryota; kingdom Viridiplantae; phylum Streptophyta; class Magnoliopsida; order Poales; family Poaceae; genus Triticum; species Triticum urartu. The sequence continues at coordinate 371,901,619 of NC_053023.1, read as the reverse complement.
AGCCCTCCGCGATTGAAAAAACTCTCGATTCTGACTCGAGTCAAGCTCGATAGTTCGAGCGGCCGCGTTAAGAACGGTAAGGTGGCTCGTTCGGCTGCCCGCATACCCGGCAGGCCAATGGGGATCCGTCCCCAAGACGCCGCCTTGGGCTTCTGCGCCGTCAAGCCTCCCCAGTTGGCGTAGGGTGTGTATACAAAAGGAAATTGAACAAGGAAATAACATGCATAGTACTGAAAGTGCTGCAGACTTATGTTACATCAAATTGTTGCGTGGTTCTAACTAGAGATAGCAATTCTCTTGGTTGTGAACCCGCTGCGGCAATGTGGAACGGGATGCTTAATCCCGACACTGGCCCTCCACCCTTAGAATTTCGCCAACACGGCTGATGATGGGCTTGATGCGCTCCCTGAGCTGGCGAGGTCAACCCCCTCCGACAAGCTCTCCAGCCCGGCGTAGAAGTCGAGGTCGGGGTACCAGTGCGCCAACTTGGTGAGGACCTTGGTCATGGCGCCCTGGTAAAGCATCCGGGACTCCTCGGCCAGTGAGGCCGCCCGGTTGGCGTGGAGCTGCTCCAGAGCATGGACAACCTTCTCAAAGAACAAGGTCAGGGTGCAATCGGCGCTCAAGTTCCACTCCGGGGCATACCTCACGTCCGGCATCCCCATGGTGGCAAGCCTGGCGGCAGCCTGGTTGGCGACGACAGCAAGGCGTTCGAGCCAACGGTTCTCGCCCACTTCATGATCGGCGAAGTTGAGGCCTTCGTTCTGCCGCAACTACTTCTCGCCCTCCAGTGCTGTGGCCAGGTTTCCCTCTCGAGTCTTGGCCTCCTCTAGCGCCTCCTCGAGACCCTTCAGCTTTAGTTTGAGATCCCCGATGGAGTTGTTGGCCTCGGCAAGCTCCCCAGCCTTGCCGATGACCGCGCCCTGTGCCTCTGTCAGAGCAAGGTTAAGTGCGTCCTTCTCCCGGGACAGCTTCAATGCCTACTCCGTCAGCCTGTGGCACTCCTCCTCCAGCTCCTTCACCTTGCCGGCGTGAACATGGGCCTGGGCATTGAGTGCCTCCTTGTGCCTCTACTCCAGCTCACTGGTCCGCTGCAGGACAAGCTTCTCCACCTCGGCATCTTTTCCACGAAGTGTGGCGGCGAGCTTCTCCACGCCTGCAGCAAGATCCTCCTCCTGGAGTTCAGCGCGGCCTCGCACTAGGTCAAACGGCCTGGGCGGCCTCGGCCGAGTTCTTCGCCGCCTCCTGGGCTTTCTCGACGTCGGCGAGCTTCATGGTAAGCTCCACGTCGTGCCTAGCCTGCTCGTCCTGGGCCGCCTTGAACTTCTCGGTGGCCTCGCGGAACCAATCCCGCGCTTCCGTGACGCGGTCCTAGAGGTCCGCCTCCGCATTCTCCACCACCACCATCCTGGACTCAACCTTGTCCAGCCGGGCGTGGTGGAGCGCCTGGAGCTTCCGGAAGCTGGCGCCCATGGCGTGGAGGAGCCGCCCTTCCTGCGAACCGCCGCCACCGACGATTGTTTCATCAACGACTTCGAGCCCGGCGGCGTTAAGCACCTCATCATCGAACACCTCTCCTTCAACAGGCGTCCTGGTGCTCGACGCGCCCGGAAGGTGGACGAACAAGTTGTCGCTCACCCTCAGGTACTTGCCGGAGACGGATGCAGCATAGGAGGAAGGTCGATCACTAGCCTCCTCCTCCGTCTCCCCGGCAAGCCCCTTGCCGGCCTCTTCAGTGGCAGCCTTTTTGGCCTCCCTGGAAGGCCCCCCGACGGCCTCCTCGGGAGCGTCCTTGGCGGCCTCCTCGGCGGCGACCTTCTCAGCGTCCGCCCTGTCGGCCTTGGCAACACCCTCGATGATGGCGTCCACATCCTCTGGGTCCAAAGAAGGAATCTGGGCACCGAAGACAAGGTGAGGCAAAGCCAGACCAAGAGCCGGAAAGAAGAAGAAGCAGGGACAAAATGGCGAATGACTTACCGATGCCGACACCCGGCTAGGAAACGGAAGTCCCCTCTTCGCCAACATTCGGCGTCGAGGCAAAGCCACCGGCGCCCAAGTTCTCTTCCTCCTCCTCCATGTGTGTGGGCCCGGTGCTTGGCACCCTTGTCGGGGATGTCCCTCGGGGTGGCGTGGTCGATGGGGGCGGCGTGTTGAGAGTAGCCCCCTGTGGCTCCTTGTCGGTGTCAAAACCGGTGGATCTTGGTTAGGGGGTCCCGAACTGTGCGTCTATGGCAGATGGTAATAGGAGGCAGGGAACACGATGTTTTATCCAGGTTCGGGCCCTCTTGATGGAGGTAAAACCCTATGTCCTGCTTGATTAATATTGATGATATGGGTAGTACAAGAGTAGATCTACCACGCGATCGGAGAGGCTTAACCCTAGAAGCTAGCCTATGGTATGATTGTATGTTGTCCTACGGACTAAAACCCTCCGGTTTATATAGACACCGGATAGGGTTAGGGTTACACAAGGTCGGTTACAAAGCAGGAGATACACATATCCGTATTTCCTAGATTGCCTTCCACGCCAAGTAGAGTCCCATCCGGACACGAGACGAAGTCTTCAATCTTGTATCTTCATAGTCTAGCAGTCCGGCCAATGGAGATAGTCCGGCTATCTGGAGACCCCCTAATCCAGGACTCCCATACTAGCCCCTGAACCAGGCTTCAATGACGATGAGTCCGGCGCGCAGTATTGTCTTCGGCATTGCAAGGCGGGTTCCTCCTCCGAATATACCACGGAAGAATTTGAATATAAGGATAGTGTCCGACCCTGCAAAATAAGTTCCACATACCACCGTAGAGAGAATAATATTTCCGCAAATCTAATTTGCTGACTTGTCTTGGCAACACGACATTATGCCATGGCCCGGTGATTATTCGAACCGTTTCGTTTAACTAGCCCCGCACATAACGCGAGGCAGTTTTTTGACACGTCTCGTCGAAGCAGAGATCGTGTCCCCTTATTACGGGATTCTCATCAATACGGGAGTGGGTAACCCAGCCGTGTCTAGGAGTCCTAGATTATAGGCAAGTCCCAAACGGCTACGGAGAGGACGCTTGATATTCACTCTCTTTATAAAGGGACAAGGCTTTTACTTTTTTCCATCCCATGCTCAATGGAATCCTTCCCCTGCCTTGAGTTCTAACACCCAAAGCCCAGGTCAGGTGCTACGGATCTTCAATCATGTCCGGATCTAGCCTTCAAGGCTGATGGATGCCCTCCTCCGTTACGGAAGAAGACATCAAGAAGTTGAGGGGAGCCAGATATCTGACCGTCGAGGTTTTGCATCGGCTGCCTGCCCAAGGGCAGGTCGTCCCTACTCCTGAACCCAAAGAAGACGTCATGTTCATCTCCCACTTCCTCCAAGGACTAGGCCTCACTCTGGATCCCTTCGTTAGGGGGTTGATGTTTTATTACGGGCTAGATTTCCACGATCTAGCCCCGGACTCCTTTCTCCACATCTCGACATTCATTGCCGTGTGTGAGGCCTTCCTCCGCATTACCCCTCACTTCGGCCTGTGGCTCAAGACCTTTGACGTGAAGCCGAAGATAGTCAAGGGGCAGTATGCAGCGTGCGGAGGCGCATTAATAAGCAAGATAGCAGGAGCTCCATGGCCCAAAGGTTCCTTTCCAGAGGTGTCCGGATTATGGCAACAGGAGTGGTTTTACATCACAGCTCCCAGAAGTGCCAAGTGGGTGGCTTCCCCTGCTTTCCGCTCAGGCCCTCCACCACAACTCATGTCATGGATTAGCAGAGGGCTGAGCTGGGGTCCTGCCAAGGACGTGCTTGTACTGCAAAGCCGCATCCAAAATCTCTTCAAAGGAGATTTCAGTTTGATTATGGTGTCGCAAGTCATGCTGGTTCGTCGAGTCCAACTTTGCAAACGCCGGCCCCTCCGCATGTGGGAATTCAACCCATAAGGGCCGCGTACTATTCAGAATTTCCTCAGCCTGACGCACGAGGAGATGTACAAATCATTCTTCGGACCCCAAATAGAGTGTCTGGATACTACCGAGGACGTGGGCCTGAGCAGCAACCGTACAGCCGACCAAGTAAGTAATCCTCTAGCCTAACACACCGTCTTTTATTTACCACGACATCATCCTGAGAAATCGCTCTTTGACCAGGACTGGATAACAAAGGCAAAGATGATTCGGTGTTCGGCCCCCCTTCGTGAGGGTTTGGAAAATCCGGTACTGGAAAAGATGCTCGAGCTAGCACCTTGCCCTGAGCCCTCAAAGGAAGACAAAGGGGGGAATAATGAGGGCAAAAGCGGGCCTCTGTCGCTACCTATTCCGACCGAGGGAATGAGCGCCTCCATGAGGGAGGATAACCGAGGGGAGGAATCGGACATTCTCTCGCCCCGGGGAAGGAAGAGGACTACCTCTGAAGATCCGGAAACCCAGGTTTCCAAGCGGGAGAAGAAATCTCCACCAGAGGGTCCTGCCTTGGAGGGTGCTCTTGCCGCACAAAGTCCGTGCGGGGATCAGCCCTCGAACAAGCTGTAAGTAACCAAAAAGTACTTTAATAGTGGAGATATACTACCTTACCTCTGAGGAAAATAACCGAAGTATTTATTGCAGTTCGGATCTTAGCCCTTCTTAGTAGAGCTCGTCTCCGGGGGATCTTATTCCAGAGATGATGGAGAGCGAAACGCCTCCCCTGGACTCCTCTGCTCAAGAAGCGGGCGACATTGAAGTGTCGTCACGGAGGGCCTCTACGAATCCGGTGAGGCCAGAAGATAATCCTATAGTCACCCGAAGTCCCCAGCGTCCGGCTCTCGAAGAGAGCAAACAGAAGAGTCCGACAACGTGTGGTATGCGGTCGGACGTACTGAGAGAGCTGTTGGAGCGTGCGGCCATCTCACAAGAACACCGTACATTGATGGGTACGGTGATGGAAAGGATTTCATCCGCCGAAAGCGGGTTGCATGATGCCTTTATGAGTCTACTGACGGGCATTGAGGTACGTAAAATGATATATATTTGTGATGGTACCGCACATTTTTAGGTGTGCCCTGTGTAGATAGTAGCCCCTGAGACTCTGGTTGTCGTCGAGAATGACGGCAAACAGCGGATCATAGTTCCAGGTAATAACCATACCGCTTTGATGTGCAGGTAGCGGGAGCTCCAGTGGCTAGCCGGACTCATGAATTTGCCGAACTGAAGCGGCAACTGGATGCGGCGGATGCCGACATCGAGCTTGTTAACAAGAGGCTTGACGAGGCACAGGGTAAGTGTTATTTTCTGGCGAATGCCACATAGTAAGAGCAGCATGATGCCAGTATTTTTAATATGTTGTGACTGCAGATGGAGCTGCCACCGTGGAAACCTTGCGGGCAGAACTTGCCTGAGCCAAGGAACAAGCAAGGATTAGTAATGCGGCTGCTTTGAAGGCGGCCGAAGAGTTGAAAGCCGAGAAGGCCGCGCATTGCGAGAGCAAAGAGAAGATGGCCGTAGAATTAAAAGACACTACCGACCGTTGTCGGTTCCTTGAGAAAGAAAACCGAGCGAAGCAAACGGACCTTGAAAAGGCCACGATGGCAGACAAAGACACCCGCTCTGCTATGAGAGCGAAGAAGGAGGAGCTGCGGGATGCCGGGGTATTGCGGTTGGGAAGCCCTTCATGCTGTGGAGGAAGTTCAGAGATCCACGGTATGCCCCTCTAGATCGGCTGTGTAGTTCGGTAGACGCATATATGGACATGGCGGCGAGTGCTGCCGATGCGGCCAAATACTTCCAAGGTCAAACAGATCGTGAAGTGCACAAGCTGTTCTTGTCGCAATTCAACGTTCCAGAGCATCCACTTCCATTGACCGATCAGCTAGCCAAATGGGCCGAACTAAATAGGTTGTCCGGACTCTCCATGAGTTCTGTTGTGGATTAGCTGTGGACGGAAAAGCCGAAGCTGAACAGCTATTTCAGCTTAGTGCAACAGTTCCTTGGTGCGGCGCCACACATTAATGCGATGAAGAGGTCGGCGTGCATAGAAGGTTCACGGATGGCCCTTGCCCGTGTTAAAGCATACAGGGCGGAGATGGACGCTACCACTATTGCGGCACAGGGTTCGGCCGTAGGCCGAGTGGCTGCCAAGCACTATTTCGAAGAGGTTCTCGTGGGTGCTTGTTTGATAGAGGCCCAATGCTCGAAGAATATTATGTTCGAGTGACATGTATTCCCATTGTAACCACAATGTTTTTATGAAATTTATTAAGGCTGTGTTTATACTTTTGCCTGAAAGTAATATGATGCCTCCTGTGCGGCCGTTTATGTATACATGTGTCTAACCTGAAAGATTGCAGTCGTCGGCTTCAGCCCCCATGCATATAATGCGGAGGTGTTCGCAGAAGACGCGTGTTCACACTTAACCCAACGTCTTGGTCCTATTAAGGAGGTGATAGCGCAGCGAACGAGGCAACCGGACTATGATGCTTAACACTTTCACTTAACCATAGGAGTTTGACGGTGGGGTTACTATATAGCCCCTGTTGGCTCCGCACACTGCCGAATTCGAGGTGCGAACATGCCTGGCCGGGAAACGACCCTTCGTTAAGGTAGAGGAATTCTAACATTCCGATAGGTCATCGAGTGGTTGACCAGTCTCACGCTATATAATGACAGTCAGTTTTCGGCTTTCTCTACTAAGGTGCTTGTCCGGATGACCCGGGGCACAATCGCAGTAGTTCTCCTAGTGCTACCTTAGCCGATAGAGCGGAACGTAAGGTACCAAAACATAGGAGCCGGGAAAACCCAACATTTGACCAAAGACATGATTCGGAGCTGATGCATATAAGGCCAAACTCGCGACGCCGAACACTCCCTAAGGTATTCGGTCTTTATGGTATAAACTCGGCCTAAATAGTGCCCTTTGTAAGAAGCCCCTGGTGTCCAGGTACGTGCATTATTCTGACGCGGCCACATGCCAAGACGCCAGCATCCTTCTCAATTGTATTGATAATCCGAGGGATGTGTATCAACAAGAGACAGTAAAAAAGGTTGACGCAGGGTCTTAATCTAAAAAGAATCCTTGGGGCGGGTCCCTACTGCACGTCTGCGCCTGTGTCTCCGTTGTGCCGTATCCTGGATGGTTGTAGCACGATGGTCATCTGTAAAAGAGAGAAACTTAGGTGAAAAGTTGTCGTGCGAAAAGGTAGGTTTAAAGAAACCATGTATAATTCAAGATGAGTAAAAGTCGCCACTTGTCTGCGCGCATTGAGCCCCTTGTATTTGTAATAGGGGTGTGCCTTATCAAACCTGTGTGAGTTACATATAGCTGCACCAGACTCGTCTAACCATGTCCGTGGTCTTGACGACCTATCAAATGCTTTAGCTGGTGAGGCGATTTTTAGTGTGCGGCTGCCAAGGCAGTCACACTTTCTTCGGTGCGCAGGGATCGCTTAATATTTCCATTCACTGCAATGATGCCACGTGGATCGGGCATCTTAAGCGTAAGGGAAGCGTAATGTGGTATTGCATTAAAGCGAGCGAAAGCTTCGCGTCCGAGTAGTGCTTGATAGCCACTTTGGAACGGAGCGATGTGGAAGGTTAAATGTTCACTACAGAAGTTATCAGGGAAGCCGAATATAACCTTTAGTAGCAGGGAGCCCGTGCAAATGAGCCCCTGGGCCTGGCGTTACTCTTGTAAAGGTAGTATTGCTCTGGCAAATTTTTGTTGGGTCTATCCCCATTTCGCAGATTATGTTCTGGTATATGAGGTTTAGACTGCTGCCACCGTCCATCAGGACTCGTGTAAAGTGGTATACATTAATCATTGGGTCTAATACCAGGGCAGCCCATCCTGTACGCCGGGTACTTGTTGAGTAATCGCGATGGTCAAAAGTGATCGGTTGAGACGACCAGTGGCAGGACTCCGCGGTGATAGGCCCTTGGGCATGTTTTTTTGGGAGTGCCGCTTTGTTTCTCCCCTTGATCACGTGTAACACGTTTACTGTTTTGACTTCTGGTGGAAATTTTCTTTGTTCCCCAGTGTCTTGCTTGAGAGGCTCATCCTCGTCTTCGCTTGGTGTATCCTCCCCCTTGTGTACGGTGTTGAGCTTGCTGGACTGCTTGAAGACCCAACATTCTCTGTGGGTATGATTAGCAGGTTTACCAGGGGTGCTATGGATCTGACATACTTGGTCCAGAATTTTGTTTAGGATGGACAATTCGTCTCTCGCGCCTTTAGAGGGCGGCTTTTGCTGACTTGGTTGAGAGCTTTTGAATCCGGTGTTTACTGCCATGCTCTTTGTGCTGTCCTTTTTATTCTGGCGTTTGTTATTGTTGTTGCGCCATGATTTCCCGTTTCCATCTCTAACTTCGGATGTACTAGGGTCGCTGGTGCTGCATCTGGCTAGCCAGCTATCCTCACCCGCGCAAAAGTGGGTCATGAGGCTTGTTAATGCTGTCATTGTTCTCGGCTTTTCTTGGCCGAGGTGTCTGGCAAGCCATTCGTCATGGACGCTATGCTTAAAAGATGCCAAGGCTTCATCGTCCGGACAGTCGACTATTTGGTTCTTTTTGGTAAGAAACCTGTTCCAAAGCTTTCGAGCTGACTCTCCAGGCTGTTGAGTTATATGACTCAAATCGTCCGCGTCCGGAGGTCGAACATAAGTCCCTTGAAAATATCCCCGAAAAGCGTCTTCGAGCTCTTCCCAGCTTCCAATGGAGCTTTCAGGGAGGCTTTTAAGACAGTGCCGAGCTGGCCCTTTGAGTTTGAGGGGTAAATACTTAATGGCGTGGAGATCATCTCCTCGAGCCATATGGATATGGAGGATATAGTCCTCAATCCAGACCCCAGGGTCTGTTGTTCCGTCGTATGCCTCTATGTTTACGGGTTTGAATCCCTCTAGAAATTCATGGTCCAGTACCTCATCGGTGAAACATAGGGGGTGTGCGGCACCCCTGTATCTGGGTGTACCGTAGTGTTCGGATGTTTGTTGTGTTGCATCGTATGCTGGAGCGCGCCTACGTGGTCCATAGATGGATCTGGTTGCGCCATCCTTTTGATGCGAGCCCTCGCGTGGATCGCGTATTGTCTTATGTGCGGCATTGCTTGCCGCTCTATGTTGGCCGTGAGGTCGTCTATCCGGCCAGGTGGCCGTTTTAATTTTTGGTTGTGGGGGGTCTAAGGCCTCCTCATCGAATTCAGGTAGCAACTTCCGCTTCGGGTAGCTCTTGCTGGGGCGATTACCGCCATACTTCGCTGCTGTGTTGAGTACTTTGCCCCATCTGATTTGGAGTGTGTCTTGCGAAGCCTTGAGCCTTTGCTTCTGCTTTTTTAGACTCCTCGCGGTGGCAACAAGCCTTTGATGGGCATTCTGTTGCTCCGGGTGTCCGTCCGGTGTTATGTCATCCGGACTATTATCTTTGACAGAATCGGGTTGTTCGCTTTGATTCTCCATGTTGCCGTGGTCCGGCAATGGTTCACCCTGCTCTGACGCTGGGCCTGTATAGTCGTTGTTTCTACTGAGGCGGGATTTGGGGTGGCGCTTACGCCGCCGCTTTGACTGCTTCTCGAGGGGACAACCCTTCGTTGCGTCCTTCTATTCCTCGTTGTCATGTGGTGAAGTGGTTGTCCAGTGCCTTGTGGGCAGTGGTTCCTCTTCGTCTCCCGCATCGTCGTCCATACCGTCAATGTCTTCGAAGTCGAAGTCAAGCATGTCGGTTAAGTCATCGACAGTGGCTACTAAGTGGGTGGTGGGTGGGCCGCGAATTTCTTCGTCGTCCGCATTCCAGTCCTGCCGGACATAGTTCGTCCACGATCCTCCTGGCAAGGAGAGAGACCTTAATGAGTTCAGTATGTCGCCCAAGGGCGAGTGCTGAAAAATATCCATGGAGGTAAACTCCATGATCGGCGCCCAATCGGGTTCGCTAGGAACGGGCACAGGCGGCTCGGAGTCCGTGGCCGGGGAAGGATCCGGCAGTTTAACAACACGGCTCTCGTGCAAGGTAAGGTCGATTTTCGGCTCGATCGCCGCTAAGGGTAAGGCTTCCGTGGCAGGGTCCATCCACCCATCCATGGACTGCGCAACTGGCTTAGAATTGAGGCTCGGAGCGGCTGCATGTGCGATCTCCTGGACACTGTCCGACGATAGAGCTAAATCGTACTCATTGTGACCGCGTGACGCACAAGGCAGAGGCTCGAATCCGTCGAAGATCAAGTCTCCACGGATATCGGCCGTGTAGTTTAAGCTTTCAAACCTGACCTGGTGGCCAGGGGCGTAACTTTCAATCTGCTCCAGATGGCCAAGCGAATTGGCCCTCAGTGCAAAGCCGCCGAACACGAAGATCTGTCCGGGGAGAAAAGTCTCACCCCAGACTGCATCGCTATCGATGATAGTAGGGGCCATAAAGCCTAACGGCAACGACACAGAGGAACTCTCAATGAAAGCACCAATGTCGGTGTCAAAACCGCGGATCTCGGGTAGGGGGTCCCGAACTGTGCGTCTAAGGTGGATGGTAACAGGAGGCAGGGAACACGATGTTTTACCCAGGTTCGGGCCCTCTTGATGGAGGTAAAACCCTACATCCTGCTTGATTAATATTGATGATATGGGTAGTACAAGAGTAGATCTACCACGAGATCAGAGAGGCTAAACCCTAGAAGCTAGCCTATGGTATGATTGTATGTTGTCCTATGGACTAAAACCCTGTGGTTTATATAGACACCGGAGAGGGTTAGGGTTACACAAGTTCGGTTACAAAGGAGGAGATACACATATCCGTATTGCCTAGCTTGCCTTCCATGCCAAGTAGAGTCCCATCCAGACACGAGACGAAGTCTTCAATCTTGTATCTTCATAGTCTAGCAGTCCGGCCAATGGAGATAGTCCGACTGTCCGGAGACCCCCTAATCCAGGACTCCCACACTCCTCCTGCTGCCGCTCCCCTCCTGCACATCTGGCAAGGTCAGCACCAAAGTGTCGTGCCCCAGACACATGTCGAAGAGAGAAGAATGATGAACTTACGCTGGGGGCTTTGCCGGGGGCTGCTGTCCGGGCTGCTCAATACCACCAAGGGCGCCCTCGAAGTACCAGCCGGGGGTTGGCCACCCGCCGAGGCCTTGGCCCTTTTTTCTCTTTGGGCCAGCATCTCTGCGTCCCTGCAAAGATGAAGACAAGTCACGATCTGTAACGCAGGTTGGGGAGGAACCGGATGCTTACTCATCGTCCTCCTCCTCCTCCGCTGCCTTCCTCTTCCTCCTCGAACTAAGGGATCCATAATCAAAGGTGATCCCCGCGCCGATGTTCGCCGGAGGAGGGGAGGGAGGCGGCGTCTGGGCACGCTTGGATGAATAAGGAGCGGCCGTCTTCTTCTTCATCGTGACCTTCGCTGGCTCCTTCGCCGCTGCGGCCCTCGTGTGGGGCCGGGACCCCTCTGAGGTCAGCTGCGGATGCGCAGCCCTGCGGGGCCAGACCGGCTCGCCGGAACTAGCCCGCCGCAAGACTCGCCCCCTCCTTGTAGGTGGCGTCGGATCTACGGTCTCGTCCTCCTCCGATGACGACTCGCCAGTCACACCCTCGACCAGAGGAGCCTCGGTGTCGGCGCTGCTGGCTCCCCCGGCGGCCGCCGCCCACCGGGCGAGCTCCTCGTCCTCCGCAGCCATCGCGGCCTCATCCACCGGGCGAGCTCCTCGTCCTCGTGCATGGTGTCAAAGAACTGCTGCACTTCGAGGTCCTCCGGCTCCTTCCAACTTGGGTCGGGGCCATGCGCGTTGCAGTTCGGCATCATGGCAATGATCTCGGACCGACACAAATTGTTGCATAACGGGACCACCCCCATTGGCAGCTTGAACAACGGCCCCTTGAGGACCTTGCCGGCCTTTGCGGTGGCCCTCGCAACCTTGCCGGTCTGCTCAACCTCGCCGTCGCAGCCCACGTCAAGCTAGAAGAGCTGCTGCCAGAAATGGGCGTGCACCAGGACCGTAAAAGTTGTGGTCGAGGCCGGGGCGGAGTCGCATGATGTCAGCGGGGTTCATGAAGAGCCAGGCTATCCTCCCCTTGTTATGCAACGGAGCAATCAGGCGGCGGATGAAATCCGCCATGATCATTTCAAGGGTGAGCCCGACCTGGGTAGGCCGGAGAATCCTGGTGGTGGCAACCGTGAGCCTCCCTTGAGCGGCATCAACGTCGCTCCAATCGCGGCCGCGAATCGGCGGCACCCGGCGAACTTTGCAGAAGGCCGGCGGGTCCTTCTCTTCAATCCAGCACCACCGGCCCCTCCATTCCTCCCACCTCTCCTTCATGGCACCGTCCAGGTACACCCCCTTGGATCTTGGGATCCAAGTGACGCAACCAGAGATGGCACCCCCCGGCTGGATCCGAGGGAAGAAATAGTGCCGGATGAGCGCCGTGCTGGGGTGTACTCCGGCAAAGCCCCCGCAAAGGTGCGCAAAAAGGGCCATGCACGCCACCGCATTCAGAGTAAAATCCAAGAGACGGAAGCCGAAGGTGTGCATGATGTCACTGAAGAAATAGGAGAAGGGAGGGCAGAGCCCGCAAGGAAGGTAATCAAAAAAAAGGGGTACCAATTTGGGGCAGGGTCGGCGCAGGCGGCGGGGATAACGCGCGGGGCCTTGTGCCCCGAATCCCCCCCCCCCCCCCCCCCCCCCCCCCCCCCCCCCCCACGCCCCGAAAACCCCCCCCCCCCCCGTCTTCACTCTCCACAGGGGCCTGAAGAGGTCCCTAAGCTCCAACACGTCGACCCCCGAGGGGAAGAAGAAGGCGGACTGCGTCTGTTGCCCCGACAGCGCGCACTCCGGCGGCTCCACAGCCCCAGCATCCTTGGCCACCCCCTTGCCCCTGGTGGATTTTGGCGCTATGGTGGCTGAAGGAGGAGGGAGGAGCGTAGTGCAGCAGAAGCACAACGACAGCGAGCGGAGGCGAAGCATGGAGAAGAAGAGGGAGACACGCGGAGGTTTCCGAGATGGGGGTCGCGCGAAGGGTCAAAGGAAAAGTGCACCCGCGGTTATCCCTTTTTATGGGGAAGCCGCGGGTCGCGCCGCCCATTTACCACGATGTGACGCCTGCGTGTGGAAACCGCCCCACGCATGCCGCCCACGTCACTCACGCCTCTCCACCCCACGCCGCATGCGCGGGTCGTGGGAAGCACAACGCGCGAAAAACCTTAACACAGTAAAAACTGCCCCGCCTGCCCGCGCACCGTTTTGGGCTTGACCCAACAACGTGTCGCGCTTATGTGTGTCCCAGGCCCGGGGGCTCCTGTCGGTGTATAAAACTAGGGGCACATTTTTTTACCCCTTTACCCGTGCACGGGCAGTCAGAGCCGCGCCCGTGACCACACCAAGCAGAGCAAGGGAGGTAAGCCAAGGTAAGATTGAAGCCCAAGACGAAGCAAAGCAACGACAAGGACCAAGGCCACAAAGATCAGATGGGCAAAGCAGTTTTCCCTGGCAAGGACCCTTGTCGGGGTAGCTCGCCCACACCAGCCGAGCGAGCCACCCTCGAGCCCACCAACACTCGACAAATGCATTGGATAGGTCTCGGGAGGCACCTCTGTGGTGGCATGCAGATCTTCGTGAAGACAAAGAATAGTCAAGGTCAAATGAGGGTAGGAAGGCAGCCATCCTCACCGAAGAAACCCACAAGACCCGCGGCAAGATCCTTGCCGAGGACGCCTGCACGCCACGGCAAGACTCTTGCCGGGCCACCTGGCAAGGCCCTTGCCAAGCGCACCAGCAGGGCCACCATCAGGCCCACACCAGCCAAGTCTCCGCCGTCGTTCGCATGCAGCTGCCGACCCAACTAGCTGGGCAGGCACCTGCGTCGCGACATGTAGCCCTTCGTGGAGACTCCACCACCGCGCCACCTCAGCTGCCTGCCTACCTACATGGCGCCGCATGCATCGCTGGCCAGGGCGCGTGTCGAAGCTTGGAGGAGCAGCGACGGACGGGACAGGCCTCGCCCCCGCCCCCGATAAAGTGGAGGGACACCTAAGCCTTGCATTTAATGCGCTTTGTCCTATAATACCAGGATAACCTCGCAACACGGCTGCCTTTCCACCTCCTGTGTGCCACTGTGGCAACCCCTTTTTCTATAAAAGGAGGCCCAAGGTGACGAGGAGAGGGATTCGGCTTTTTGGAGCTCGTTACGCCCCGTAGCTAGTTCAAGAACTCAGTATACATCCACCAAAGCAGGACGGGGGTTTTACGCATCCTCGCGGTCCGAACCTGGATAAACGAACCGCATGCTCTCTATTAGACCTGCTCTTCTCTCAACCCCGCGCCCCGCAACCGCAGTAGGGATTCTTGTGATCCCATAGGTGTCGTTTCCCACTGATACTCTGTTTGTCTATGTACTCATACATGTACTAAGTTTCCGGTTAATACAATTCTAGCATGAATAATAAACATTTATCATGATATAAGAAATAAATAATAACTTTATTATTGCCTCTAGGGCATATTTCCTTCAGTCTCCCACTTGCACTACAGTCAATAATCTAGTGCACATCTTTATGCGATTAGTTCACATCTCCATGTGACTAATACCCAAAGGGTTTACTAGAGTCAATAATCTAGTTCACATCGCTTTGTGATTAACACCCAAAGAGTGATCATGTTTTGCTTGTGAGACAAGTTTGTCTACGGGTCTGCAACATTCAGATCCATATGTATTTCGCAGAATCAATGTCTACAATGCTCTGCATAGAGCTACTCTAGCTAATTGCTCCCACTTTCAATATGTATCCAGATTGAGACTTAGAATTATCTAGATCGATGTAAAAATCTTGCATCAACGTAACTCTTTACGACGAACTCTTTTATCACCTCCATAACCGAGAAATATTTCCTTAGTCCTCTAAGGATAATTTTGACCACTGTCCAGTGATCTACTCCTAGATCACTATTGTACTCCCTTGCCGGAATCATGTTAAGGTATACAATATGTCGGAGTAAATGGCCATGGGTAGCCTAGCCGTCTTCCCCTGGCACTTCTGCAAAAATTACGAGCCCGCCCGGCTCTCAAAAGTCCAAGACACGGGGCCGCCTTCCCCCCGCCGGCTGCGATCTAGGCCGGCTTTGGGAAGGCGGTCCGACTTCAACCTTCATGAGAGGGCCGACTCCAAGAAGCCGGCTACGAGAAAGCCGACTCCTTCAAGCCGGCTCCCCATAAAGTAGTCAAGACCGTACCCACAAAGTTTGCACCCACCTAACGGCGGTGCGACGGGGCATGGCTACAGAAGAGCCTGCCACCCCCGAATCCTGGAGCACGCCTGGCACAGTGCGCCGTACGAGGTAGGCATGACCCGTCCGGCGCAGCACTGTTGCCATGTTGACCCTAGCGTCACCCACGACGGGCCGCCAGCGTGGTCCACAGGCGGTAGGCCCCTTAGAGCAGGGAGACGGCCGAAGGCGGCCGCGCTTCCAACCAGCCGGCCCAAGACGGAGCCGGCTCCGCTAGCCGGCCCGCCGCTTCCCTCGAAGAGGACGCACCATTAAGGAGACAAGACGCGGTAAGGCTACAGCGATCACCCGGCAGGCGGCGGTACTGTAGCCGCGCTTGCCATGATGAAGCTCACGTCAGCAAGATGAAGCCACAGTGACCAAGGAGTGACAGCCGGCGGGACCCACCAGCCGGCGGGCCCCAGCAGTCGGCGCAGAAGCCGGCGAGTGCAGTCACAGACGGCTGGGCCCGCGCCCAGCCGGATTACCATTGTACCCCCGGGGGGTAGGCCTATATAAACCCCCCGGGGCACCCATGCAAAGGGTTCGACCCCCCGCTAGTTCTAGATACCATACAAGGAGGAGAAGCAGGCTAGCCGTGCCCTTTCTTCTTCCTCCTCCCCCAAAACAGCTCAAGGAGCGTTGCGTAGCTACTCGATTCATCTAGTGAGCATGCGGAGACCCCGGAGAGCAGCAGTAGGGGTGTTATCTCCTCGGAGAGCCCCGAAGCTGGGTAAGATCCGCCGGCGAGCATGTCTTCGCCTCATCCCGCTTCCAGGCACCGGCGATGTCTTACTGGTTCCCACAAAGATAAGCCACCCGTTGGCATATGTCGCACCTACGACCCGACATTTGGCGCCCACCGTGGGGCCAGGCGCACCGTCGTCCGGAGACCTGTTCTGGACGGGAACCCTATTCCTCCCCAGCGAGCGTAGCCAGCCCGGCACGCCCGATGGCGCTTGCCACGACGCGCTGCAAGGCGTCGCCAGCATCTGTGCGGCAAGCGGCCTCGCCGATCTCCCCGACGAGCTCGCCTCCGATGCGGGCGCTGACCGCCTCGCCAACTTTCTCGGCCAGCTCCACGTCTCCAGCGAGCCCGCTGCGGGCCTGGAGTCGGTTGGTTCCACCGACCCGATGCCTGTCGACTCCGACACGGCCTCCTACGGCGCCTTCCCCGCCAACGTCGCGATCTACAACGACCCGCTTCCCCGAGCCGACGGCCACGATGCTGTCGCCGCCGAAGTGATGGTTGTCGGCCACAGCGGCTCGGCCGACGAGAGCGCCCGCGATGCCTCGCGCGCGGCGGCCCACGACATGTCCGCTCCTCTCCCGGCCGACGCCGATGACGAAGCCCTGGAAGCACGCCGCCTCGCCCTCCTCGCAGAGGGCCGGAGGCTGGCCTCCGTAAGACGCCTCATTGAGGCCTACCGGCGCGAGGCTGACCGTGCCGCCTTCGGTACGCCGGCCCCGAGCGGGCCAAGCAGGGCCGGCCTTGTCAAGCAACGCGGCACCGTCATCGCCGACGCGCTGGGAGTCGACCGCCCGGTCTATGCCACTCCGCTCGAGAACTTGCGTGCCGCCCAGGCGGCCGTAGACGAGCTGGACGGCCTGGAGCCCGAAGACCTTCCCCACATGACCCGGCGCATCCAGCAGTTGATCGACGCCGCCACGCAGCGGCACGAAGCCGACGCTCGCGCGGAAAGCCTTCCCCCGCGTCGAGAACACGGCGCGACGTCCCGGACGCCGACTACGAGCGATACCCGCGCGCGACGCGAGAAGGAGCCGGCTACCAGCCGCCGCCGGACCCGGATCTCCATCGAGCGGGACGTGGACGGTTATCCCCGAGCCATGGAGTGGCGGGGCGACCCGCTTCTGCCTCCGCCCCGTGGAGAGAGATACCCCGCCTCACCGCCAGTGGCGCACCCGACTCTTAGCGGCCGACTGGGCCGCCGCGAAGGAATCGGCGAGAACGACGCCCGCCATCGGCTCGACCGCCTGGCACGATCCCTGGCATTGGAAGAAGAAGACGATGCCGGCCCGCCTTGCTTTGGCCCCCGCATCCGCGACGAGCCCTTTCCCAAAGGGTTCTCGCTCCCAAGAGACACGCCCAAGTACAACGGCTCCGTGAAGCCGGAAGATTGGTTGATCGACTACTCCACCGCAGTTAGCATAGCCAACGGCAACCGGCGAGTCGCCGTGAAGTACGTGCCCCTCATGCTGCAAGGCACGGCGCGGACTTGGCTCAACAGCCTCAAGCCGCGTAGCATCAACAGCTGGCTAGACTTCACAGAAGCCTTCATCCGCAACTTCACCAGCACCTACAAGCGGGCTCCCAAGCCCAGACAGCTCTCCTTGTGCGTGCAAGGCCCCGCCGAGTCCACTCGCGATTACCTCACGCGTTGGGCCGAGCTCCGCAACTCCTGTGAAGGGGTGCACGAGGTACAAGCCATAGAGTACTTCACAGCCAGATGCCGAGAAGGCACCCTCCTCAAGCACAAGCTCCTCTGCGACGAGCCGGCTACTCTCGACGAGCTTCTGGACATAGCGGACAAGTACGCCACCGCCGAATCCTCGATGAAGACCGAGCTTCGGGTAGACGCGTCTGGGAAGGTGCTCAACCCGGCGCCCAAGACGCCGGCTGGAGAGCCCGGCCGACACCCCAACTCGAAAGACAACAAGCGCAAGGGCCCTGCGCCGCCTCCCGCTAGCCGGCAGGTGGCCACGGTCGAAGATGTGCCGCCTGAAGAACGACCGGCGCCCAAGAAGCCCAAGGGCGGCAGGCCGGCTTGGCAGCCCGCCTTCTCCTACGAGCAAACCCTCGACGCCCCTTGCAAGTTCCACAGCGGCGCGAAGCCATCCAACCACACGACCCGGAAGTGCAACTGGCTCACCCGAATCTCTAAAGGCGAGGGGCTCTTGCCACCTCCGCCTGCCGGCCCGCCGCCTCCGCCTCCGCCGCCTCCGGCCGCTCGGCCCGCGGTCGGAGCCGTGCATGACGAGTTCCCTGATGAGCAAGCAACCTACGTCGTCTTCACGAGCCAGCCCGAAGACCGGCGCAGCAAACGCCGAGAGCACCAGGAAGTCAGCGTGGTCGCTGCCAACCCCGCTGAACACATGCATTGGTCAGAAAAGCCCATCAGCTAGAGCCGGGTCGACCACCCGGAGGTGATGCCGTATCCCGGCTCGTATGCTTTGGTCCTGGAAGCCACCCTTGCAACGGACAGACGCGCCGCCCGCTTCTCTCGTCTATTGATAGACGGCGGGAGCAGCATCAACATCTTGTATCGTGACACCCTGGAGAAGTTGAACGTCAAGACGAAACAGCTCACGCCCACTCGGACAGTGTTCCATGGCATCATACCCGGCCTGTCCTGCGCCCCCATTGGCAAAATCAAGATTGATGTACTTTTTGGGGACAAGGAGCATTTCCGCCGGGAAGCGATCTGGTTTGAGGTGGTGTACCTGGAGAGCCCTTACCATGCATTGCTGGGCCGACCTGCCTTGGCCAAATTCATGGCGGTTCCCCACTATGCATACCTCAAGATGAAGATACCAAGCACCAAAGGCGTCATCACCGTAGCCGGCGACTACAAGAAGTCCTCCGAGTGCGCCGCGGCCAGCAGCCGGCTGGCCGAGTCCCTTGTGATCGCTGAAGAGAAGAAGATGCTGGACCGAGTCGTGGCCATGGCCGGCAAGCAGTCGGCCGTGTCCCCCGACCCCAAGGAGCAGGATGATCAAGGATCTTTCCAGCCGGCCAAGGAGACAAAGAAGATACCCCTTGACCCCGAGCATCCAGAGAGGTTTGCCGTCATCGGGGCAAACCTGAACAGCAAATAGGAAGGCGAGCTCGCCAATTTCCTCCGTGAGAATCGGGACATCTTCGCAATTGTCCCCCAAGGACATGCCGGGTGTTCCGAGGAAATTCGCCGAGCACGAACTGCATGTTCGAGAATGCGCGAAGCCGGTCAGACAACCCCTTCGCCGGCTGTCAGAGGAGAAGCGCAGGATTGTAGGGGAGGAGATAGCCCGGCTCTTGGCGGCCGGCTTCATCATGGAAGTTTTCTTTCCTGAGTGGCTCGCCAACCCGGTCCTTGTGTTGAAGAAGAATAACAAGTGGCGCATGTGTATAGACTACACAAGCCTCAACAAGGCCTGCCCCAAAGATCCTTTCGCCCTGCCAAGGATAGACCAAGTGATAGACTCCACAGCCGGATGCGAGCTGTTGAGTTTTTTGGACGCTTACTCTGGATATCACCAGATAAAGCTAGACCCGGATGACCGCCTGAAGACCGCCTTCATCACGCCGTTCGGAGCCTTCTGCTACCTGACTATGACATTCGGCTTGAGAAATGCCGGTGCCACCTTTCAGCGTTGCATGCAGAAGTGCCTCCTCAAGCAGCTCGGCAGGAATGCCCACGTTTATGTGGAAGACATCGTGGTGAAGACGGAGAAGCGTGGCACCTTGCTGGAAGACCTCAAGGAAACATTTGAGAACCTGCGCCGGTTCCAAATCAAGCTCAACCCCGAGAAATGCGTGTTCGGGGTGCCAGCCGGCCAGCTCCTAGGCTTCCTGGTCTCCGAACGCGGCATCGAATGCAACCCAGCGAAGATCAAGGCCATCGAGAGAATGGCGATCCCCACCAAGCTTCGAGACATTCAGAAATTGGCCTCCTTGAACCGATCCATGAGCCGGCTCGGAGAGAAAGCTCTCCCCCTCTACCGCCTCATGAAGAAAAGCACCCACTTCGAGTGGAACGACCAGGCCGACCAAGCTTTCCACGAGTTGAAGAAGATGCTGGCCATGCCGCCTGTCCTCGCAGCACCGACTGAGAAAGAGCCCATGCTCCTTTACATCGCTGCAACCAGCCGGGTGGTCAGCACCGTCATCGTAGTCCAGTGCCCGGAAGAAGGCCGAGCCCAGCCGGTCCAGAGGCCGGTGTATTATTTGAGCGAGGTGCTGTCCGCCTCAAAGCAGAACTACCCGCACTACCAAAAGATGTGTTACGGCGTGTACTTCACCGCCAAGAAGCTGAAGCCCTACTTTCAAGAGCATCCCGTCACGGTCGTATGCACTGCCCCGCTAGCCGAGTTCATAGGCAGCCGGGATGCGTCCGGCCGGGTCGCGAAATGGGCAATCGAGCTGGCCCCTTACACAATCTTCTACCAACCCCGCACCGCCATCAAGTCCCAAGCGCTGGCCGACTTCCTCGTCGACTGGGCCAAGACCCAGTACCTGCCGCCGGCTCCGGACTCCACCCATTGGCGCATGCACTTCGACGGGTCCAAGATGCGCACCGGCTTGGGAGCCGGCATCGTCCTTACCTCTCCCAAAGGCGACAAGCTCAAATACGCGCTACAGATCCACTTCGCCGCCTCCAACAATGTGGCCGAGTACGAGGCGCTCATACACGGGCTCCGGCTTGCCAAAGAGCTTGGCATCCGCCGGATCCTATGTTATGGCGACTCGGACCTGGTAGTCCAGCAGTCATCCGGTGACTGGGACGCCAAGGACGCGAACATGGCGAGCTACCGTTTCCTGGTCCAACAACGCAGCGGATACTTTGAAGGGTGTGAGTTCCTCCACGTACCTCGAGCCGACAACGAGCCAGCCGATGCCTTGGCCCGAATAGGCTCCACCCGGCAAGCAATTCCAACCGGCGTCGCTCTACAACGCCTATTCAAGCCGTCTATCAAGCCGTCTCCGGAATCCGATTCCATCTTCGTGCCGCCTGACCCCGATGCGGCCAGGTCCGGCTCGAAGAATCAAGTAGCCGACCTCAAGACCCTTGTAGCCGGCCCGGGGACTTCGGCAGCCGGCTCGGGGACGGCGGTAGCCGGCCCGGGGACTGCACCAGCACTACAGCCGGTGGCCGACTCCAGCACCTCACCGCCCAGCCCGCCCACCCTAGTGGCAGTAGCCACTTTGGCAGTAGAAGAAATCGCGGCTCCATCTTGGGCTCAGTCCATCCTCAACTTCTTAGTGAACCAAGACCTGCCGGCTGACGAAACAGAAGCAAGACAAGTCCAGCGTCGAGCCGGAGCGTACACAATCGTCAACAGAGAACTACTCAAGCGCAGCGTCACCGGAGTCCTCCAGCGATGCGTCGAGCAAGAGAAGGGCATTGCAATCCTCGCAGACATTCACCAAGGAGAGTGCGGCCACCATGCGGCCTCAAGATCACTTGTCACCAAAGCCTTCCGCCATGGTTTCTTCTGGCCGACTACTTTGGACGACGCCAAAGAACTAGTCAAGCATTGCAAGGGATGCCAGCTCTTCAGCTCCAAGCAACACATGCCGGCCTCGGCACTCAATACCATTCCCCTCACTTGGCCCTTAGCCGATTGGGGACTGGACATGGTGGGCCCATTCAAGACGGCGCGTGGCGGCATGACGCATCTGCTCGTCGCCGTGGACAAGTTCACCAAGTGGATTGAAGCAAAGCCGATCAAGAACCTGAATGGGCCGACTGCCGTGACCTTCATCGCAGACATAACAACTCGGTATGGCGTGCCGCACAGCATCATCACCGACAATGGCACGAATTTCGCCAAAGGAGCCTTGGCACGTTTCTGTGCAGCCCAAGGCATCCGGCTGGACTTAGCGTCTGTCGCCCATCCGCAGTCAAACGGCCAGGTCGAGCGAGCCAACGGCCTCATCCTCTCCGGCATCAAGCCTCGATTGGTTGTACCTCTGGAGCGCTCGGCCGGCTGTTGGCTCGATGAGCTGCCGGCTGTCCTCTGGAGTCTGCACACTACACCCAATAAGTCAACCGGCTTCACCCCCTTCTTCCTTGTGTACGGTGCCGAGGCAGTCATCCCAACTGACATCGAATTCGACTCGCCTCGAGTAACCATGTACACGGAAGCGGAGGCCAAGGAAGCACGAGAAGACGGCGTCGACCTGCTGGAAGAAAGCCGGCTGTTAGCTCTCAGCCGGTCTGCAATTTACCAGCAGGGTTTGCGCCGCTACCACAGCCGGAAGGTCAGGCCAAGATCTTTCCAAGAGGGCGACCTTGTGCTCTGGCTGATTCAGCGAACAGCCGGCCAGCACAAGCTCTCAGCCCCTTGGGAAGGCCCTTTCGTCATCAGCAGAGCTCTAGGAAACGACTCCTACTACCTGATCGACGCACAGAAGCCAAAGGCACGCAAAAGAGACGACTCCGGCAAGGAGTCGGAACGGCCATGGAACGCCAACCTCCTTCGAAGATTTTACAGTTGAAAGGCAGTATGTATCACGCTAACTTTTGTATTAAGTACAAGACAATAGGCTCCCCGAGGAGGGCTCGGGGACTGCCATCCCTTATTTATGAATGAAAATATCATGCTTGTCGCATCATTTACTTATTCTGTCCGGCACCGAGTCCGACTAGTCGGCTCGGGGACTGGCCGACTGAAGTTATATTAGAAGTCCTACCCGCAGTCAGACAAGTAGTGTGCCGGCTCTCAAGCCTTCCCTTGCCAAAGTCGCAGTTCGAAGAACAGGCTGTCCGGCTGGCAAGGGTCAAAGGTAGAAACGACCGCCCACACGAAAAACGGCTAGGGACTAACGAATTAATACAACAAAGCCGGTTTCTCCCACACCGTCGACCGGCTACCAGAGCAGCCGGCCGGCCGGTTTCCATTCACTTTACTTTAAATCCAAGAAAGCTCAAGTACTTGCCTCCCCAAAGAGGGAAGGCGGCAAAGGAAAAGCCTAAGGACAAATAAGCATACGTGAATGGAAAACAAACATGCACGTGATAATATTTACATAAAAAGACCTCCAAGAGGCCAGCATTCAACATAGTCTGGATACACCCCCAGTGGGTGGAACTACGAAACTTAACAAAAGATTGTTCAAAGACAACAAAGCAGGAAAGATAAAGACGGCAGGTCAGGCTGGCGGAGCGGCCGACTGGTTGGCGGAGACGGTCGCGCCGGCTGAAGGAGCGGCCGGCTGACGAACTTCGGCTTGGTCCCCGCCTCCCGCAGAGGGCGCGCTTCCACGCGCCTCGTTGCTGGAGGCACGGTCGGCCTGAGGTCGGCTGGTTGTTCCACCAGCCGGCTCGACGTCTCCGCCGTCGTCGTCTTCGTCCTCTTCGCCCTCGTCGCTGGAGGCGATCTCCTCCGCCGAGTCCTCGCCCACCGCCGGGTTCAGCCGGAACCACTCCTCCGGCTGCGCGACACCGTCATCATCGATTTCGGGTGCGAAAATGCTGATGTCGGTGCACTCGGCGATCGTTGAAGCTCGCTGGGCGATAGCCGGCCTCACCTCCTCCAGCTCCGCGTCGGCCTCCATCCGCCAAGTACGCAGCTGGTCCAGGCTCAGTCCTGGGTACCAAGCCCTTACGAATTCCAACGCCCGCCCGGCTCCGAGGCGGGCCGCTGACGCCTTCCAAGCCTCGAAGCGTCCGACTGCGACTTCCAGCCAGTCGGCAGTTCAGCTCGGGGTGCCGGGGATCGTCTCGCCAGGCCAGAGGGCGGCCAGCACCTGCGCCCCTGCACGTTGGAGCCGGCGGAGCATCCGGTGGGCCGGCTGCAGCCGCGCCTGGACAGCCAGAAGCTGCTCCTCAAGGGTCCGGTTTGCATCCGGCGCAACGTCGGCCCCCGCTTGACGGCGCGCTTCGCGATGAGCCTCGAAGGTTTGGGCAGCGAAGACGGAGTAGCCCGGGAAGTAATCTGCAAGAAACAACAAGCAGCAGTCCAAGATAAGTCAAAAAAACCCAGACGGCAAGGGACGGGGGAAGGCCGTGGAAAGCAGCTTACCGTCGATCAAGTCTTTAATCCGGCCGTAGCCTTCCTCCAGGCCTCGCTGGGTCTCGGACCAGGTCGCCACCGCTATCTCATACTCCGCCAGCACGGCGGCTTCGCTCTCCTTCGCCACCTGAAGGGCCGTTTTGTGGTTCTCCTCTTGGTCGGCCAGCTTCTTGGCCAGGAGATCCCGTTCCTGGGCCAAGGCAGTGCACTCGGCCTCTTTGGCGAAAAGGGCGGCCTTCGCTTCGCCAAGCTCCTTCCTCAAGTCGGCGTTGGCCCCTGAAGACAAAGAAGAAGAAAAATCAATAAGAAAGGAGTCGTCAAGAAAGATTCGACCCGACTGCACGGCAGTCGGCCCGAATCTCGGGGACTACACCAAGTGGGTGCGCTGGCGCGCCCCCACAGGAGACAAACAAACCAAGTACTTACTTCGGCTGTCGGCCAGGTCGTTGGTCTGCCGGCTCAGCTCTCGAGCCTGCGAGTCGAAGGCGGCAACACGAAGGTTGCGGTATTCCTGAAAGTTTAGAAAGAAAGCAAAGTAAGGTGGCCGTCGAGAAAGATCCGACTCGATTGCGCAGCAGTCGGCCCGAATCTCGGGGACTACACCCAGTGGGTGCACTAACGCGCCCCCACGGAAGAAGTCAGGAAAGCAAAGCAGCCAAGAACGAAGGACTTACCCGGACAAAGGTTCGTGTCGACGAGAACTCTTGGTTGAGCTGCTGCAGCAGGGCGGCTTGAGCTCGTAGCCGGCTCCGGACCCCTTGAGCCGCTGCTTCTAGCTCACCGGTCCCCCCGGTGGGAGTCCACTCGGACACGGCGGAGCTGGCCACCTCCAGATCTCCTGCCGGCTGGCCTGCGCCCGCGGCTCGGCGCGACTCCGGCGGAGCGGCGCCTCCTTCAGCACGCCGGCCCGTCGCCAGCTGCACCTTGAGGCCGGCCCGGCTCCCTGGCTCACCTACGGCCGGCTCCTCCGACCCCGCTGGCGATCGACTGCCTTGGCCCACCCCGGTTGGCGCCGCAGGCGGCGTTCTCCCAGCCAAGACCACGGGCTCCTCCTCCCTCTCCAACAGCGGTGGGTCTTGGATGATCTCCTACGCCATGGGCAACGGGGTGTTGGGGGCCACGGCTCGGAGGGGAACGGCGAGCAGTGGAGGCTGGCTGCGCGAGCTTTCCGCCTCCGTCTCTGCAGGAGCCGCCTCCTTCTGGGCCTTGGCTACGGCTTCAGCCTGCCCCTTTGCCGCCTGGGCGGCCGCCTTCTCCGCCGCCTCGCGCTCCTCCCGCGCTTCGCGGGCGTTCCGCTCTGTGGCCTCCCTAAGATCGGCGCGGGGGTCCACGCGGCGGGAGCTCGAAGAACCTACAGCCGGCCCCACGACGGAGCCGCCTGGGCCCCGCTCGAGAGAAAGCGGCGCCCTGTCCAGCAAACGAAGAAAGCTAAGAGTGCATTTGAAGAAAAAAGAACAATGACGAGACTACGGCAAGCGGTTAAAAACTTACGCCGAGACCGCCTGGGGCTGTTTCATGGCTTTACGGAAGCGGGCCGCCTTCGCGGCCTCCTCTTCTCGCTTCGTCGCCGTGGCGGAGGGCTTGGACTTCTTCGGCCGGCTGCCGAAGAGGCCTAGAGCGGCCCGACGTTTCTGCGCGCCGCCGACAGCCGGCACGACGGACGAGCCGGCGCCCTGTTGATCGGCCGCCGGCTGGCGGCGTGGAACGACTTCGGCTTCGAAGTCGTCCGGCTAGTCCTCTAAGCTCGCGGTGAACTTTGAGCCTCCGTGCTCGGCGCTGTCCCCCACGACGGCATCCTCCATGGCAGCCGCCCCCAAGTCCGGGTCGTCAACATCATCCACCGTGCGGTCGGGGACGTACTGGCGCTCGATCCCTGCCACCCCAGCCGGCGGCGGGAGAAGAGGGTTCTGCACAAAGAGCCGGAAGGTCAGAAGCCGGCCGTCGCGAAGCCGGCTGACAATGAAAAAGAGGATAAAGAGAGAAGCTTACCACGGGTGGAGGATTCGCGCGAGAGTACGGCGCCTTGCCGTACTGCCAGTCCCCGCTGAGCTTGCAATTGGCGATGTAATTAACCATAAGCGCCACCTCCGCGTGGGGCATCTCCCATGTGCTGAGTCGGCTTGGGTCGAACCGGCCGCTCATCTGACACATCATGTGGGGCCGGCTCTAGAGAGGAAGGATCCGGCGCTCCACAAAGGCGGCCACCAAGTCGGCCCCGCGCAGGCCTTCCGACTGAATGAGCACCCGAAGCCGGGAGATGGCGGCGTTCCCGGCCGGAGACAACGACCGGGATCGGAAGCTCCACGAGGGCTGCCTCCCAGCCGGCGGGCCGGCTACGTAAGCCGGCAAGTTGATGTAGTCTTCTTGCTCGGCGACGTTCTTCACATAGAAGTAAGATCTCTACCAGACCTTCACCGACTGGATCAGGGGGATGGGCGGGAATGGATTGTTCTCGCTCGCCCTCCTCATGGTGATGAAGGCTCCGCAGGGGGCGGGCACGCCGGCGACGACCGTGCCGAGCTTGCTCTGGAAGAATTCTCCCCAGAGCTCCAGGGTGGGGAGCAGCCCCAAGAAGCCTTCGCAGAGGGAGACGAAGGCCGACAGCAGCATCACCGCATTGGGCGTGAGGTGATGCGGCTGGAGCTTGTAGAAGTCGAGGAAGGAACGAAGAAACCCGCTCGCCGGGAGGCCGAAGCCGCGCAGGCAGTGCGAGCGGAAGCCGACCCGCTCGCTCTCCTCCGGCGTCAGCGAGATCTCCCTCTCGGGCGCCAGACGGACCTGAACGCGGTCGGCGCCGGGCAGGTGCCGGGTCTGGCGAAGGAACTCCACGTGATCCTCATGGACGTTGGAGCCGTCCCAGGAGCTTGACAGTGCCATGGCGACGAGGTGGCGTGGAGAAGCGACGGCGTTGAGGAGGAGGCTGCGGCGGCAGCGAGAGTAAGGAGACGAGGGCTAGGAGGGACGGAGTGGGAGGGAGCGCGCGAACCTCTGTCGCTCCCTCTCCTCCCCCTACTTATAGGCTCACGTGACGGAGTCGAGGAGGCGGGGTGTGGGGAAGCGTGGGGGTCGATCGTGCCCACTTCCCACGCCCCACGATTACCGATCCTTAATGGCGAGGCGAAACTGCCTAGAGAAGGCGAGCGGCCCTATGGGCCACGGGAGATCCGCGCCCGGACCGAGGCTCGCGAGTGGCGGGCCCGGGCCTGCGGCGGCGTCCCATCAGGCGCGTGCGCTCGCAGAATCCTGCCGCCACGTGGCCGCAAGAGGGCCCGTGGTCAGCATGCAGGCCCCCTCTCCTCCCGCTTACGCGGGTTATCAGAAGTCGGCGTACGCCCGCGAAGCCGGCTCTCCGGGATAGGAAGCTGACCAAGCTTCTCGTCCCCTTGTTCACCTCGGAGCTCGATCAGCTTCGGGGACTACTGTCGGAGTAAATGGCCATGGGTAGCCTAGCCGGCTTCCCCTGGCACTTCTGCAAAAATTACGAGCCTGCCCGGCTCTCAAAAATCCAAGACACGGGGCCGCCTTCCCCCCGCCGGCTGCGATCTAGGCCGGCTTTGGGAAGGCGGTCCGACTTCAACCTTCATGAGAGGGCCGACTCCAAG
Organism: Triticum urartu; assembly: GCF_003073215.2. Lineage (NCBI taxonomy): Eukaryota > Viridiplantae > Streptophyta > Magnoliopsida > Poales > Poaceae > Triticum > Triticum urartu. The sequence goes on along the minus strand of NC_053023.1, from coordinate 371,874,093 downwards.
AAGCCGGCTACGAGAAAGCCGACTCCTTCAAGCCGGCTCCCCATAAAGTAGTCTAGACCGTACCCACAAAGTTTTCACCCACCTAACGGCGGTGCGACGGGGCATGGCTACAGAAGAGCCTGCCACCCCCGAATCCCGGAGCATGCCTGGCACAGTGCGCCGTACGAGGTAGGCATGACCCGTCCGACGCAGCATAGTTGCCATGTTGACCCTGGCGTCACCCACGACGGGCCGCCAGCGTGGCCCACAGGTGGTGGGCCCCTTAGAGCAGGGAGACGGCCGAAGGCGGCCGCGCTTCCAACCAGCCGGCCCAAGACGGAGCCGGCTCCGCCAGCCGGCCCGCCGCTTCCCTTGAAGAGGACGCCCCATTAAGGAGAGAAGACGCGGTAAGCCTACAGCGATCACCCGGCAGGCGGCGGTACTGTAGCCGCGCTTGCCACGATGAAGCTCACGTCAGCAAGATGAAGCCACAGTGACCAAGGAGTTGACAGCCGGCGGGACGCACCAGCCGGCGGGCCCCAGCAGTCGGCGCAGAAGCCGGCGAGTGCAGTCACAGACGGCTGGGCCCGTGCCCAGCCGGATTACCATTGTACCCCCGGGGGGTAGGCCTATATAAACCCCCCGGGGCACCCATGCAAAGGGTTCGACCCCCCGCTAGTTCTAGATACCATACAAGGAGGAGAAGCAGGCTAGCCGTGCCCTTTCTTCCTCCTCCTCCCCCAAAACAGCTCAAGGAGCGTTGCGTAGCTACTCGATTCATCTAGTGAGCATGCGGAGACCCCGCAGAGCAGCAGTAGGGGTGTTATCTCCTCGGAGAGCCCCGAAGCTGGGTAAGATCCACCGGCGAGCATGTCTTCGCCTCATCCCGCTTCCAGGCACCGGCGACGTCTTACTGGTTCCCACAAAGATAAGCCACCCGTTGGCATATGTCGCACCTACCACCCGACACAATAGGACTGGTAAACAGCATATCATACTTTATAGAATCTATGACTGAGGCATAGGGAATGACTTTTCATTCTCTTTCTATTTTCTGTTGTGGTCGGGTTTTGAGTATTTACTCAACTTCACACCTTTCAACACAGGCAAGAACTCCTTCTTTGACTATTTGACTTTGAACTACTTCAAAATCTTGTCAAGGTATGTACTCATTGAAAAAACTTATCAAGCGTCTTGATCTATCTCTATAGATCTTGATGCTCAATGTGTAAGCAGCTTCATCGAGATCTTTCTTTGAAAAACTCCTTTCAAATACTCATTTATGCTTTCTAGAAAATTCTACATTATTTCCGATCAACAATATGTCATTCACATATACTTATCAGAAATGATGTAGTGCTCCCACTCACTTTCTTGTAAATACAGTCTTCACCACCAGTCTATATAAAACATATGCTTTGATCAACTCATCAAAGCGTATATTCCAACTCCGAGATGCTTGCACTAGTCCATAGATGGATTGCTGGAGTTCTCATACTTTGTTAGCACATTTAGGATCAACAAAACCTTCTGGTTGCATCATATACAACTCTTCTTTAAGAAATTCATTAAGGAATGCAGTTTTGACATCCATTTGCCAAATTTCATAAAATGCGGCAAATGCTAACATGATTCAGACAGACTTTTAAGCATCGATATGAGAGAGAAAATCTCATCATAGTCAACACCTTGAACTTGTTGAAAACATTTTGCGACAATTCGAGCTTTGTAGGTAGTAACACTACTATTAGCGTCTATCTTCCTCTTCAAGATCCCTTTATTCTTAATGACTCACCGATCAATGGGCAAGTCAATGAAAGTCCATACTTTGTTCTCATACATGGATCCCATCTCAGATTTCATGGCCTCAAGCCATTTTGCGGAATCTGGGCTCATCATCGCTTCCTCATAGTTCGTAGGTTTGTCATGGTCTAGTAACATGACTTCGAGAACAAGATTACCATACCACTCTGGTGCGAACCATAGTCTGGTTGACATACGAGATTTGGTAGTAACTTGATTTGAAGTCTCATGATCATCGTCATTAGCTTCCTCACTAATTGGTGTAGGAATCACTGGAAATGATTTCTGTGACGATCTACTTTCCAATTCAGGAGAAGGTACAATTACCTCATCAAGTTCTACTTTCCTCCCACCCACTTCTTTTGAGAGAAACTCCTTCCCTAGAAAGGATCCATTCTTACAAACAAAATATCTTGCCTTCAGATCTGTGATAGAAGGTGTACCAACAGTTTCTTTTGGGTATCCTATGAAGACGCACTTCTCCGATTTGGGTTCGAGCTTATTAGTTTGAAACTTTTTCACATAAGCATCCCAACCCCAAACTTTAAGAAACGACAGCTTCGGTTTCTTGGCAAACCATAGTTCATACGATGTCGTCTCAACGGATTTAGATGGAGCCCTATTTAACGTGAATGCAGCTGTCTCCAATGCATAACCCCAAAACGATAGTGGTAAATCGGTAAGAGACATCATAGATTGCACTATATCCAATAAAGTACAATTATGACGTCCGAACACACCATTATGTTGTGGTGTTCCAGGTGGCATGAGTTTGTGAAACTATTCCACATTGTTTTAATTGAAGGCCAAACTCGTAACTCAAATATTTGGCTCTACGATCAGATTGTAGAAACTTTATTTTCTTGTTATGATGATTCTCAACTTCGCTCTGAAATTCTTTAAACTTTTCAACTGTTTGAGACTTGTGTTTCGTTAAGCAGATATACCCATATCTGCTTAAATCATTTGTGAATGTCAGAAAATAATGAAACCCTCCGTGAGCCTTAACACTCATCGGACCGCATACATCAGTATGTATTATTCCCAATAAGTCAGTAGCTCGCTCCATTGTTCCGGAGAACCAAGTTTTTGTCATCTTGCCCATGAGGCATGGTTCGCAAGCATCAAATGATTCATAATCAAGTGATTCCAAAAGTCCATCAGCATGGAGTTTCTTCATGCGCTTTACACCAATATGGCCTAAATGGCAGTGCCACAAATAAGTTGCACTATCATTATTATCTTTACATCCTTTGGCTTCAATATTATGAATATGTGTATCACTACGATCGAGATGCAACAAACTATTTTCATTGGGTGTATGACCATCGAAGGTTTTATTCATGTAAATGGAACAAAAATTATTCTCTCACTTTAAATGAATAACCGTATTGCAATAAACATGATCAAATCATATTCATGCTCAACGCAAACACCAATTAACATTTATTTACGTTCAACACTAATCCCGAAAGTATAGGGAGTGTGCGATGATGATCATATCTATCTTGGAACCACTTCCAACACACATCGTCACTTCACCCTTAATTACTCTATGTTCATTCTGCAACTCCCGTTTCGAGTTACTAATCTTAGAAACTGAACTAGTATCAAATACTGAGGGGTTTCTATAAACACTAGTGAAGTACACATCAATAATATGTATATCAAATATACCTTTGTTCACTTTGCAATCATTCTTATCCGCCAAATACTTGGGGAAGTTCCACTTCTAGTGACCAGTCCTTTTGCAGCAGAAGCACTTAGTCTCAGACTTAGGTCCAAACTTGGGCTTCTTCACTTGAGCAGCAACTTGCTTGCCGTTCTTCTTGAAGTTCCCCTCTTCCCTTTGCCCTTTTTATTGAAACTAGTGGTCTTGTCAACCATCAACACTTGATGCTTTTCTTGATTTCTACCTTCGCCGATTTTAGCATTGCGAAGAGCTTGGGAATTGTTTTTCATCATCCCTTGCATATTATAGTTCATCACGAAGTTCTAGTAACTTGGTGATAGTGACTAGAGAACTTTTGTCAATTACTATCTTATCTCGAAGATTAACTCCCACTTGATTCAAGCAATTGTAGTACCCAGACAATCTGAGCACATGCTCACTAGTTGACCTATTCTCCTCCATCTTGTAGGCAAAGTACTATCAGAGGTCTTCTACCTCTCGACACGGGCATGAGTATGAAATACCAATTTCAACTCTTAGAACATCTTATATGCTCTGTGGCATTCAAAACATTTTTGAAGTCGTAAAGCATGGTGCACTAAACTATCAAGTAGTCATCATAATTCTTCTGTGCAGCAATGAGGATAATCCTCAGATCATGGACTTAGTCTGCATCATTGCTACTATCATCTTTCAACATAGTTTTTCTCTAGGAACATATCAAAAATAAACAAGGAGCTACATCGCGAGCTATTGATCTACAACATAGTTATGCAAATACTATCAGGACTAAGTTCATGATAAATTAAAGTTCAATTAATCATATTACTTAAGAATTCCCACTTAGAGAGACATCCCTCTAGTCATCTAAATGATCACGTGATCCAAATCAACTAAACCATGTCTGATCATCACGTGAGATGGAGTAGTTTTCAATGGTGAACATCACTATGTTGATCATATCTACTATATGATTCATGCTCGACCTTTCGGTCTCTAGTTTTCCGAGGCCATATCTGCATATGCTAGGCTCGTCAAGTTTAACCCGAGTATTCCGCGTGTGCAAAACAGGCTTAAACCCGTTGTATGTGAACGTAGAGCCTATCACACCCGATCATCACGTGGTCTCTGAGCACGAAGAACTTTCTCAATGGTGCATACTCAGGGAGAACACTTATACCTTGAAATTTAGTCAGAGATCATCTTATAATGCTATGGCCGAACTAAGAAAATAAGATACATAAAGGATAAACATCACATGCAATCAAAATATGTGACATGATATGGCCTTGATCATCTTGCGCCTTTGATCTCCATCTCCAAAGTACCGTCATGATCTCTATCATCACCGGCATGACACCATGATCTCCGTCATCTTGATCTCTATCAATGTGTCATCATATGGTCGTCTCGCCAACTATTTCTCTTGCAACTATTGCTATCGCATAGTGATAAAGTAAAGCAATTATTTGGCGCTTGCATCTTATGCAATAAAGAGACAACCATAAGGCTTTTGCCAGTTGCCGATAACTTCAACAAAACATGATCGTCTCATACAACAACTTATATCGCATCACGTCTTGACCATATCACATCACAACATGCCCTGCAAAAACAAGTTAGACGTCCTCTACTTTGTTGTTCCAAGTTTTACGTGGCCGCTACGAGCTGAGCAAGAACCGTTCTTACCTACGCATCAAAAACCACAACGTAGTACAGTGATTGCTTTTTGATCTTCAGAAAGAACCATGTTAATTGAATCCGATTCAACTAAAGTTGGGGAAACAGACACCCACCAGCCACCTGTGTGCGAAGCACGGCGGTAGAACCAGTCTGGCGTAAGAGTACGCGTAATGTCGATTTGGGCCGCTTCATCCAACAATACCGCTGAATCAAGAATCAACTAGTAACGGCAAGCAATATGTATATACCCACGCCCACAACTCCTTTGTGTTCTACTCATGCATATAACATCTACGCATAAACCTGGCTCGGATGCCACTGTTGGGGAACGCAGTAATTTCAAAAAAATTCCTACGCACACACCAAGATCATGGTGATGCATAGCTACGAGATGGGAGAGTTTCGTCCATGTACCCTCGTAGACCGTAAGCGGAAGCGTTATGAGAACGCGGTTGATGTAGTCGTACGTCTTCACGATCCGACCAATCGAAGTACCGAATGTACGGCATCTCCGAGTTCAGCACACGTTCAGCTCGGTGACGTCCCGCGAACTCCGATCCAGCAGAGCTTTGAGGGAGAGTTCCATCATCACGACGGCGTGATGATGGTGATGATGATGCTACCGATGCAGGGCTTTGCCTAAGCACCGCTATGATATGACCGAGGTGGATTTTGGTGGAGGGGGGCACCGCACACGGCTAAAAGATCAAGTGATCAACTTGTCTGTTTTGGGGTGCCCCTACACCCGTATATAAAGGAGCAAGGGGGAGGCCGCCGGCCCTAACAGGGCACTCTAGGAGGAGTCCTAGTCCCACCAGGAGTAGGATTCCCCCCTTTCCCTAGTTGGACTAGGAGAGAAGGAAGGGGGAGAGAGGGAGGAAGGAAAGGGGGGCGCCCCCCCTCCTAGTCCAATTCGGACCAGAGGGAGAGGGGGCGCGCGGCCTGCCCTGGTCTCCTCTCTCTCTCAACTATGGCTCAATAAGGCCCATACATTTAACGGGGGGTTCCGGTAACCTCCCGGTACTCTGATAAAATCCCGATTTCACCCGGAACTATTCGGATGTCCAAATATAGGCTTCCAATATGTTGATCTTTATGTCTCTACCATTTCGAGACTCCTCGTCATGTCTATGATCATATCCGAGACTCCGAACTACCTTCAGTACATCAAAACACATAAACTCATATTATGGATCGTCACCGAACTTTAAGCATGCGGACCCTACGGGTTTTAGAACTATTTAGACATGACCGAGACTCGTGTCTAGTTAATAACCAATAGCGAAACTTGGATTCTCATATTGGTTCCTACATATTCTACGAATATCTTTATCGGTCAAACCTTATAACAACATATGTTGTTCCCTTTGTCATCGGTATGTTACTTGCCCGAGATTCGATCGTCGGTATCCTTATACCTAGTTCAATCTCGTTACTGGCAAGTCTCTTTACTCGTTCCGTAATGCATCATCCCGCAACTAACTCATTAGTCACAATGCTTGCAAGGCTTATAGTGATGTGCATTACCGAGAGGGCCCAGAGATACCTCTCGAACAATCGGAGTGACAAATCCTAATCTCAATATATGCTAACTCAACAAGTACCATTCGAGATACCTGTAGAGCACCTTTACAATCACCCAGTTACGTTGTGACATTTGGTAGCACACAAAGTGTTCCTCCGGTGTTCGGGAGTTGCATAATCTCATAGTTAGAGGAACATGTATAAGTCATGAAAAAAGTAGTAGCAACAAACTAAATGATCATCATAGCTAAGCTAACGTAATGGGTCAAGTCAATCACATCATTATATAGTGATGTTATCCCATTAATCAAATGACAACTCATTTCTATGGCTAGGAAACTTAACCATCTTCGATTCAACTAGCTAGTCAAGTAGAGGCATACTAGTGACACTTTGTCTATGTATTCACACATGTACTAAGTTTCCGGTTAATACAATTCTAGCATTAATAATAAACATTTATCATGATATAAGGAAATAAATAATAACATTATTATTGCCTCTAGGGCATATTTCCTTCACACCCAACGCGCCCTCGACTCTTGGCGAGCAGCTTCTCGCCGACCAGGCGCGCCTGCAGCCGGCTCATCGGATGCTCCGCCATCTACAGCGCGTCGGTTCTCAGGTCCTGACTGCCCTCTGGCCGGATGCCTAGATCCCACGCACCCCTTGCCGGACCACCGACTGGCTGGAGGTAGCAGTCGACCGCTTCGAGGCTTGGAAGGGCGCCGCGGCCCGGGCTGGCGCTCAAAGGGCCTTGGATTTCACCAAGGCATGGTACCCGGGTCTGGACCTGGCCCAGCTGGCCACCTACCGACAGGAGGCCACCCCAGAGCTGGCGGTAGGGAGCCGCGACCTTGCTCAATGCGTGGCGGCGATCGCAACTATGCCGACATCACCGTGCTCATCCCTGAGCAGAACGATGAGGGCGCTGAAGTGCTGCCCAATTGGTCCGGATTGAACCCAGAGTATGGGACGACTCGGCGGAGGAGATCGCCTGCAGCGACGATGGTGAAGACGAGGAGGACGAGGACAGCGAATACGATTGACCAGTCGACGAAGCGGACAACGGCCTCAACCCGACCAAGTCTCAATTGACGAGCCGCGTGTTTCCACGCCGAGTCCTTCCGGAGCTGATCAGGCTGAGACCTCACAGTTGGCCGCTCCACCATCCGGCGCCGCTGCCTCCGCCAACCTGCCAGACCCGCGTGCTGCTCCGTTGGCCTAGACGGCCAATTTATCTTATCTTTTCCTATTCTTATAATCTTTCAGACAAGTTAGTTTCACGCAATTCCACCCGCTGGGGGTACATTTTCAAACTCTGTTGAATACTGGCCAAGGGCCTTTATGTAATTAATTTATTCGCACAAGTCTGTGCTTTGCCGGGTTCCACTTTACCTTGCTCTTCTGTTCTATCTTGGCTTTTTCCTTTGTCGTCTTCCCTTTGGGTGCCGCCATGCCAGCCTGACAGCCGGTCTGCAGTGTGTGGCTGGGTCAGGGACTTGGCCATTTTTTGGATAGACAAGTACTTTGGCCGCCTAGAACGTAGCAATTCAAGTGAGAAGCCGGCCTGCCGGCTGCCCAGCAGCCGGAGGGTGAGGTAAGGAGACGGCTTGGCCTATGCTGATTTTTTCCTTAGACATTTTTCGTGTGGACACCGTCGGGGTCAAAACCGGCAGATCTCGGGTAGGGGGGTCCCAAAGTGTGCGTCTAAGGCTGATGGTAACAGGAGGCGGGGGGCACAATGTTTACCCAGGTTTGGGCCCTCTTGATGGAGGTAATACCCTACTTCCTGCTTGATTGATCTTGATGATATGAGTATTACAAGAGTTGATCTACCACGAGATCATAGAGGCTAAACCCTAGAAGCTAGCCTATGATTATGAATGTTCTTGTCCTACGGACTAAACCCTCTGGTTTATATAGACACCGGAGGGGGCTAGGGTTACACATAGTTGGTTACAGAGGAGGAGATCTACATATCCGAATCGCCAAGCTTGCCTTCCACGCAAAGCAGAGTCCCACCCAGACACGGGGTGAAGCCTTCAATCTTGTATCTCATAGTCCAACTGTCCGGCCAAAGTATATAGTCCGGCTGTCCGAGGACCCCCTAATCCAGGACTCCCTGAGTAGGCCCTGAACCAGGCTTCAATGACGATGAGTACGGCGCGCAGATTGTCCTCGGCATTGCAAGGAGGGTTCCTTCTCCGAATACTCCATAGAAGAGTTTGAACACAAGGATCGTGTCCGGATCTGCAAAAAAAATTCCACATACCACTGTAGAGAGTACTGATATGTCTCCAACGTATCTATAATTTTTTATTGTTCCATGCTATTATATTACCAACTTTGGATGTTTATGGGCTTTATTATACACTTTTATATTATTTTTTGGGACTAAAGTACTAACCAGAGCCCAGTGCCAGTGCCAGTTTCTGTTTTTCCCTTGTTTCAGTGTTTCACAGAAAAGGAATATGAAACGGAGTCCAAATGGAATGAAACCTTTGGGGAAGTTATTTTTGGAAAGAAAGCAATACAGGAGACTTGGAGTGCACGTGAGGGGATCAACGAGGAGAGCACGAGGCAGGGGGCGCGCCCTCCACCCTCGTGGGCCCCTCGTGGCTCCCCTGATGTATTTCTTCCGCCTATATATATACATATACCCTAAAACTATCAGGGAGCATAATAGATCGGGTGATCCGCCGCCAGAAGCCTCCGTAGCCACCGAAAGTCAATCTAGACCTGTTCCGGCACCCTGCCGGAGGGGGAAACCCTCTCCGGTGGCCATCTTCATCATCCCGACGCTTTCCATGACAAGGAGGGAGTAGTTCTCCCTCGGGGCTGAGGGTATGTACCAGTAGCTATGTGTTTGATCTCTCTCTCTCTCTCTCGTGTTCTTTAGGTGGCATGATCTAGATGTATCGCGAGCTTTGCTATTATAGTTGGATCTTATGATGTTTCTCCCCCTCTACTCTCTTGTAATGGATTGAGTTTTCCCTTTGAAGTTATCTTATCGGATTGAGTCTTTAAAGATTTGAGAACACTTGATGTATGTGTTGTCGTGCGTATCTGTGGTGACAATGGGATATCACGTGATTCACTTGATGTATGTTTTGGTGATCAACTTGCGGGTTCCGCCCATGAACCTATGCATAGGGGTTGGCACACGTTTTCATTGTTATTCTCCGGTAGAAACTTTGGGGCACTCTTTGAGGTTCTATGTGTTGGTTGAATAGATGAATCTGAGATTGTGTGATGCATATCGTATAATCATACGCACGGATACTTGAGGTGACATTGGAGTATCTAGGTGACATTAGGGTTTTGGTTGATTTGTGTCTTAAGGTGTTATTCTATTACGAACTCTAGGGCTGTTTGTGACACTTATAGGAATAGCCCAACGGATTGATTGGAAAGAATAACTTTAGGTGGTTTCGTACCCTACCATAATCTCTTCGTTTGTTCTCCGCTATTAGTGACTTTGGAATGACTCTTTGTTGCATGTTGAGGGAACTTGCACTAGTGAATGTATGAACCCTAGGCATGTTGAGGGAACTCTTTGTTGCATGTTATTATTGTTGAGAGAACTTACACTAGTGAAAGTATGAACCCTAGGCCTTGTTTCAACGCATTCCAATACCGTTTACGCTCACTTTTATCATTAGTTACCTTGCTGTTTTTATATTTTCAGATTACAAAAACCTTTATCTACCATCCATATACCACTTGTATCACCATCTCTTCGCCGAACTAGTGCACCTATACAATTTACCATTGTATTGGGTGTGTTGGAGACACAAGAGACTCTTTGTTATTTGGTTGCAGGGTTGCTTGAGAGAGACCATCTTCATCCTACGCCTCCTACGGATTGATAAACCTTAGGTCATCCACTTGAGGGAAATTTGCTACGATCCTACAAACCTCTGCACTTGGAGGCCCAACAACGTCTACAAGAAGAAGGTTGTGTAGTAGACATCAAGTACAATATTGCAGAAATCTAATCCGCTGACAACTTTTCCTAACGTGACACCACACCATGGCCCGGTCTTTATTCGAACCGTTCTCCCTAGCCAGCTACTGCGCATGTTGCGAGGCGGTTTTATGGGCATGTCTTATCGAAGAAGAGATCGTGTCCCCCTATCTCGGGATTCTCATCAATACGGGTATGGGCAATCCAACCGCGTCTTCAACGCGACGCTTGGGGAATAAGCGAGTTTACCTTGAAAGTGGGGAGGCGATGGATCCCTGTCGCCTTTATAAGGAGATAAGGACTCCCCTTTTTGACCCACGTCTTCTTCTTCTGCTTATCCATTCCCCTTCACTCGAGCCCCAGCGCCCAAGCATTCGTCCTCTCCGCCCGCAAAGGCCTTCCAAAAATGTCTGGATCCGGAGCAGGAGGCAAGTGGATGGCCTCTACCGTCTGGGAGAAGGATATCAAAAAGCATCGGGAGGCCGGGTACCTGGCCCAGAAAATCAGCCACCGTCTCCCGACTGTAGGACAGATCGTCGCTACTCCGGAACCCTGTGAGAGGGTTGTTTTCCTCCCTCATTTTCTCCGCGGGCTGGTACTTCCAATCCACCCATTCGTTCGTGGCATCATGTATTACTATGGGATTGATTTTCATGATCTATCCCCCAATTCCTTCCTCAACATCTCGACGTTCATCATCATGTGCGAGGCCTTTCTCCGCATCTCGCCACACTTCGGCTTATGGCTGAAGATCTTTAATGTGATGCCCAAGGTAGTGGGCGGTGAGCACGCCGAGTGCGGAGGCGCCATGGTGAGCAAGATGCCCAGCATCACATGGCCAACAGGTACTTTCAATGATTTTGTCAAAGGGTGGCAGCAGCAGTGGTTTTACATCACTGAGCCGCGTGGCACGAAATGGGCCGCTGCTCCTGAATTGCGATCCGGAGCCCCCCTGCGGCTTATATCCTAGCCCAAGAAGGGCCTGGATTGGTCTTCGTCCGACGAGCTGTCGGCGCTCCAGATGCGCGTCAAGGATATGGAAGACAAGAATATCAAACTTGTCAATGTAGTCCAGGTGATGTTAGTTCGCCGGATCCTTCCTTGTCAACACCGGGCTTGCAATTTATGGGAATTCGACCCGGCCAAGCACCAGACCCTGCGAGAGCTCTTTGGCTCCTCACACAAAGACAACTGGAAGGTGCTTTTTAAGTCCAGGAAATCATGGCCGGACTCAGCCGAGGACCGCGGGTTCCACCTATCCCGCCCCGCAAGTTCGGTAAGCCATTATAAGTTTTATTCGCATAATCCAACAGAAACGCTTAATGTGTTTTCCACAAATCTCCTACGACTGGACGAAGAAGGCGAGGCGGATCTACTGTCTGGCCCCGCTACCTGAAGAACCGACCGACCTGCTTCTAACGAAGATATTGTTCCCGGCACCCTATAAGGCGTCGTAGAAGAAGGCCGAGAGAGAGGCCAAGAAGACCAGGGGCGTCCTCCGTCATCGTAGCGCCTTGGACACAATATCCGAAGACTCCAATGCCCATCTTCCTCCGAATAGGATGACGAGGAGGAGGAAGATGAATCCCCAGCGGGGGAAGGAAAGAAAAGGACAGCCTCCAAATCCTTGGAGGCCGAGTCGCCTAAGAAGGGGAAAAAATCGTCTTCCAGAGGAGTCCACTGCCACTGATAGCAGCCCGGAATGGGATCCCAGGGCTCAGCCCCTGGTGAACTCGTGAGTATATAAAATCCGAGCACGTTTATGCATCCAGACTCATCATGGCATAATATTTTAATCTGGGCCATACTTTTTGCAGTCCAGCGAGGTCCCGCGCCGAGAAATCCAAGTCGGATGATTTGCTAGGCTCGGATGCTATGGAGAGCGGGACACCCCTAAAGGCCCCTTCCCCCAAACATGTGAATGACACCGAGGCTTCGTTCTAGGAGGACCCAGGCCAAGGAGGGGGGGAGATTGCAAAGGTGGCGCCATGAGGTCAAACTTCAGTGGTCAGACACATGGGAGAGAAGGCTCCCATGGGCGTCGTCGGCGGGAGCCATCTTGAATTCGGGCCCCAGCCGGACGCAATTCCGGAGACCAATATGGTTCCAGAATCAAGAAGGCGGGCTCCCTCGGCTAGAGGAGGTGTACTTGCTCCACCGGCAACCTTTGTCCAACCAGAGGTGTTGGATACTTTATTGGCGGCGCTGAAAACGCCTCCATCGTGGATAAACACCGTGCCCTTATGGGTGCGGTGATTGAGAAGATTTAGTCTGTGGAGAGTGGACTGAATAAAGCCTGTATTATCCTTATAAGAGGCTTTGAGGTATGTTTTATGAGGTTTCGAAGAGTGTCACAGTATAGATAGTAGCCCTTGATACATTGTTCGGTTAGATAAAGAACCGGACAGAGGATCAAATCTATGTTCGCAGGAGACTCACTTGATGACATTCACTTCTCTTCTTTTATAAACAGGCGTCTATAGCGACTGACGCCTCTCATACTGCGGAGGTCTCTGGACTAAATCAAAGTCTGGAACAGTCCACAGAAGAATTGGGCCAGTGGAAAAGGCAGTTGGAGGATAAACAAGGTATGCACAAACCTTGCTCACATTTAGTGTGAACGAATTTAAAATATGTTTTATGATTTGCGCCAGGGGCGATGACCGAAGTCGAGGCTCTTAAGAAGGCTGTTGCGGAGGCCGAGAGAGAGGCAGCCACAGAGCAGGCTCTTCGTGAGAAGAACGAGGCCAGGGTTATTGAAGCTGAGCAAGAGCTTCAAGAGGTCGTGAAAAGATGCGAGGCCTTGGAGCAGAGTCTAACAGAGAAAGAATCCGAACTTACCAAGGCTCATAAGGCCACATGCGATGCCCAGGGGGAAACCCAAGGTGCCCTGCAGGAGATCCAAGAGGCGAGGAAGATCGCACCGGGTAAGGCTTGTTCCATGTAAGGAAAGTGTTTGGGGAGAAAATCATGTTTCTAATCTTTAGTTCGGATTTCTCCAGGGGTATTTGCGGAGCTCCCATGCAGCATATCTGATGCCGCACAATTCTACCGAGCCGAAGAAAGGAACACTGCGGATAAGCTCTTCTGGTCACAGTATCTGGCACCGAATTGTTCGGTGCCTTTTGCCGATCAACTGAAGCAGCTGATCGAACTGCATAAGGCAGCCGAGCTAGCCATGAAGGATTTGATTATCCGGCTATGGCTCACTGAGCCGATTCCAAGCAACTACTTCGGGCTCTTGAAGCATCTTGCGAGTGCCTGCCCTCGACTGGACGTCGTCAAGCGGTCGGTCTGTATAGAGGGTGCGCGAATGGCCATTGCCCGTGCAAAGTTGCACTGTGGAAGATGGATGCTGAAAAGCTAGTGACCGAGAGGGACCGCTAGAGGGAAAGGAGCACCGCAAGCCTGAGTTATATTATGAAAGTGTCCTGAAGGGATCCTTCCTTGCGGCGGAGCAATGCACCAAGGATATTATATTTCCATGAATACAATCATGTTGTCCTTTGTAATGTTGAACAAAGTCATTTCTATTATTTATTGCATGTTATATGAAAGTTTATCCTCCTGCGTGGCCGTTTTATATATTAATCCTGAGAGTTGGCCAGTCGTCGGCTTCTGCCCCCATGTAGGAAGTACGGGGGTGTTCCGGATAAACCTGATCACTCTTTATCCTAGTTTCGGGTCCTTCGAAGGAGGTTTTCAGCACAACGAACGAGGCAATCGGACTATAGGGCTTTATCACTCTCACTTAGCCATAGGATCTTTAGAAAAGGAAGGTAGGCGCAGCCCCTGGTGTTCGGAAGACCGCACGAGGGGCTCTATAAGCACCTGATTGGAAGAAAAGCCGATCCATCGCATGCCGCATTGGTTATGGCATTATGCAGGAGGAATCTTTAAAGATTTTACAACCTCTTGAATAGCTGACCAGCTCTCGCCGTATCATGACAGTCAGTTTTCGGCTTTCTCTACTGAGGTGCTCGTCCGGAAGAACCGGGACACAATCGCATTAGTTCTCCATGTGCCGCCTTAGCCGATATAGTGGAACGTAAGGCAGCAAAACATGGGAGCTGGGCAAACCCAATATTTGACCCAAGACATGATTCGGAGCTGATGCATATAATGCTATAAGTTCGGGGTGCCGAACTACCATGAAGGTGTTCGGACTTTATTGTCGTATTATGGGTAAAACGAAGCCCCTAGCATATTAAGGCATATCGCGGTGTACGAATGCCATTTGACAAAAGAGTTTCAATAAGAGATAACGGGAGATAAGCATCATATAAATCCACATGTTGTATTTGAATAATACGTCGATGCGTATGAGTACATGTAATGTAATAAAAAGAGAAAGTGACTGCGGAAGATACTGAGACCAGGCGGGAAGAAGCTGTGTGCAGATCCGGAGTGCAGTCGGATGGTCATCGAGGGGAATATCTAAGGGTTCCCTTGCGTGTTCGAGCTGTTTCCATATTGCCAGTCCTGGCCTGGGCAAAAATGAACCTATAAAGAAAATGTAAGAAATGTTTGTGTGCCACAGAGCAGTTGAGCCGCAGTATGTGGCCTGTCCTGGGTTTTGCTGGAGTGTTTAATTGAGCTCTAGACGAGCCGGGCTATCCTGCCGCGAAGTAGTTCGGAGTCCTTTGGCGGTGTCCGGGAGCTTGGCCGTCAACTCGAGGTTCAATTGAAAGGTGCCACTCATTGCTTCTGCTGTTAAAGCAGCGGTATACTCTTTGGCACTGAGGGGGAGTTCGGGCTTGCCATTAACCGTGATGACGCCGCACGGACCGGGCATCTTGAGCTTACGGTAGGCATAATGTGGCACCGCGTTGAATCAAGCGAACACGGTTCGTCTGAGTAGTGCCTGATAATCACTACGAAAGGGGACGATGTCGAAGATTAACTCTTCGACATGGTAATTGTCGGGTGATCCGAAGACTACCTCAAGGGCGATGGAGCCTATACAGCTGGCCTCCACACCTTGTGTAATACCTTTAAAGGTGGCTTTAGTGGGCTTGATCATCGAATGATCGTTACCCATCTTGTGCACTGTGTCCTGGTATAGCAGGTTTTGACTGCTGCCTCCATCCATAATGACTCATTTGAGGTGGAACATGTCAATTATTGGGTCGAGGACTAGTGCGGCTGAATTTCCCTGATTGGTATTAACCGGATGATCCGTGCGGTTGAAGGTGATCGGCCCTAGTTTATATTGTGGGGCGAATGGTTCCGTTAAGTCAACATCACTAAGGGTGCGCATCTGTTCCGGGTTGGGAGTGTGGATGGTGTTTACCACGTTCACCGTTTGGATTTGCGGGGGAAATTTCTTTTGCCCTCCTGTATTCAGTGATCTGGGCTCCTCATCGCCATCATCGCTTTGAGGCCCCTTCTCCTTGTTTTCTACACCTAACCTACCGGCTTGTTTGAAGACCCAGCATTCTCTGTTGGTATGATTGGCTGGTGTTCCTGGGGTGCAATGTTTTTGGCATGCACGGTCGAATATGCGGTCCAGACTGGACGGGCCTGAATTGTCATTTTTGAATGGCCTTTTCCGCTGACCGGACTTAGAGCCACTGAATCCGGCATTGATTGTTGTGTCTTCGGCGTTACCACCATTTTATCGACGCTTGTGTTTGTTGCGTCAGGGTTTGCCATTGCTATCTCTGGCCTCTGATGTGCCAGGATTGCTTGCTGTGTTGTTGCTACGGGCCAACCAGCTATCCTCGGCCGCGCAAAAGCGGGTCGTGAGTGTCATGAGGGCCGCCATGGATTTTGGCTTCTCTTGGCCGAGATATCGAGAAAGCCACTCGTCACGGATGTTATGTATAAAGGCCGCTAGGGCTTCGGCATCCGGACATTCGACAATTTTGTTCTTTTTAGTTAGGAACCGAGTGCAGAATTTCCTGGCCGACTCTCCGGGCTATTGGGTTATGTGACTTAAATCATCAGCATCCGGTGGTCGCACATAACTGCCCTGGAAGTTGTCTAGAAATGCGTCTGCCAGGTTCTCCCAACTTCCGATGGAGTTTGCCGGCAAGCTATTCAGCCAATGCCAAGCCGGCCCTTTGAGTTTTAGTAGGAGATACTTGATGGCGTGTAGATCATCCCCGCAGGCCATGTGAATGTCGAGGAAGAAATCCTCTATCCATACCGCGGGGTCTGTAGTACCATCATATGATTCAATGTTCATGGGTTTAAACCCTTCTGGGAATTCATGATGCATTACTTCATCAGTGAAGTATAGGGGGTGTGCGGCACCTCTGTGCTTGGCTATATCACGAGGCAGTTCATACGAGTCTTGTCTACGGTATTTGGCCCGGCCGGATTTGCTTTTAGTATATCCGGTGTGACGGTGGTCGTCACGCATTGGGCGCGCCCCCGTGATCCGTAGACCGATCTTGTATGTCCTGCTTTGTTTTCCAATATGTCTCGCAGGTCCTGCGTGTAGCCCCAGGCCTTGGTGTTTTTGTTTGACTGGCGACGTGGTGCGGGCTGGACATCGGGCTGATACGCCGCTTCGTCTCGGCCATGGGGTGGCCGGTCAGCCGCATCATACGCTGGTAGTGTAGGCTTTAATGCTTCCTCCTCGAGTTGGGGTAGCAACCTGCACTTTGGCTAACTTTTGGTTGGGCACTCGAGTTCGTATTCCTCGGCTGCCAGGACCTTGGTCCATCTATCCACTAGCAGATCTTGATCATCTTGAAGCTGCTGCTACTTTTTCTTCAGGCTTTTTGCTGTGGCTATAAGATGGCGCTTGAAGCGCTCCTGCTCGACGGCATCCTCAGGCATGATGAATTCTTCGTCACTGAGGCTCACCTCGTCTTCATAGAGGGGCATGTAATTGTCATCCTCTGATTCTCCGTCTGTCGCCTGTTCCTTAGGGCTGGCTTGCCCATCCTCCCGCTCGAAGCCTGGATGGAGGGGATTGTCTTCGTCTTCGGCACCATCCATAGCATTATTGTCTCTTGTGCCGGTATCGCTGGTTTTTCTCTTGTGGGGCTTAGAGCGTCGTCGATGACGCCAGTGCTTAGATTGCTTCTCGAGGGGATTACCCTCCGTTGCCTTATTGCCATCGCTTTCTTTGGGGGTGTCCACCATATATCATATGATGAGGTGGTTGTCCAGCGCCCTGTGGGCGGTGGTTCCTGTTCTTCTCCTGCATCGTTGTCCATACCGTTGATGTCTTCGGAGCCGAAATCAAGCATGTCAGCTATTAAGTGGGTGGTGGGTGGGGAATGAATTTCTTCGTCGTCCGCTTCCCACTCAAGCCGGACATAGTTCGGCCAAAGGTCTCCTGACAAGGAGAGAGACCTCAATGAATTTAACACGTCACCCAAGGGCGAGGGCTGAAAGATATCCACGGAGGTAAACTCCATGATCGGTTCCCAATCAGATTCAATTGGCACGGATGCAAGCGGTTCGGAGCCTGTGGCCGGGGACGAATCCAAGGGTCCGATGACACAGGTCTCATAGGAGGTGAAGTCAGTATTCAACTCTATTGCCGCTGAGTGTTCGGCCTCCATGGCGGGGTCCATCCACCCGTCCTCGGACGGTACGATCTGCTCCGGATTGAGGGCCGGAGTAGCTGCAGGTGTGATCTCCCGAATACCGTCCGACGGCAGAGCTAAGTCACGCTCGTCGTGACTGTGCGGCGCACCTGACGTGGGCTCGAATCCGTCGAAGATCAACTCTCTGCGGATGTCGGTAGTATAGTTCAAGCTTCCAAATGTGACCTGATGGCCAGGGGAATAGCTATCGATCTGCTCCAGATGGCCAAGCGAGTTGGCCCGCAGTATGAAGCCGCCGAATACGAAGATCTGTCCGGGGGGAAAAACCTCACCCTGGATCGCATCGTTGCCAATGATCGAAGGAGCCATCAAGCCTTTATCATGACAGCACATTTCAACTCTCAATGAAAGCACCAATGTCGGTGTCAAAACCGTCGGATCTCGGGTAGGGGGTCCTGAACTGTGTGTCTAAGGCTGATGGTAACAGGAGGCGGGGAACACAATGTTTACCCAGGTTCAGGCCCTCTCGATGGAGGTAATACCCTACTTCCTGCTTGATTGATCTTGATGATATGAGTATTACAAGAGTTAATCTACCATGAGATCGTAGAGGCTAAACCCTAGAAGCAAGCCTATGATTGTGATTGTTCTTGTCTTACGGACTAAACCCTACGGTTTATATAGACACCGGAGGGGGCTAGGGTTACACAGAGTCGGTTACAGAGAAGGAGATCTACATATCCGAATCGCCAAGCTTGTCTTCCACGCAAAGGAGAGTCACACCCGGACACGGGGTGAAGCCTTCAATCTTGTATCTTCATAGTCCAACAGTCCGGCCAAAGTATATAGTCCAGCTGTCGGAGGACCCCCTAATCCAGGACTCCCTTAGACACCTTTTGCCGCCTTTAGCTCTTGCCAGCTGGACAGTCGCTCTGCGAGTTGTGGCTTATAGCAAGAGAGGGTTTAAATGTCGGCACACTACTTGTCCGACTGCAGGTATTATCAGCATAGGACAAGGTGGCGAGCGCGTGGGATGACTGGTCGGACCCGGTGCCAGGCGGAAGGAAGAAAAGAATAACACACTCATAGGAATAATATTATCATATAGATAAAAGGGTAGCCCTCGAGTTCTCCTCGAGGGACTCGATGTCTTTTCTCTTAATACAAAAGGTAGCGTGGTACATACTGCATTAACTGTAAAATCTTTGAAGGAGATTTGCGTTCCATGGACGCTCCATCTCCTTGCCGGAATCGTCCCTCTTGCGCGCCCTATGCTTCTGCGTGTCGATGAGGTAGTAGGAGTTGTTTCCCAAGGCTTTGCTGCTGACAAAAGGTCCCTCCCACGGGGTCGAGAGCTTGTGCTGGCCCGTTGTTCGCTGGATCAGTCGGAGCACAAGGTCTCCCTCTCGGAAAGATCGAGGCCTATCCTTCCGGCTGTGGAAGCGGCGCAGACCCTGTTGGTAGATGGCGGACCGACTGAGTGCTAGCAGCCGTCCTTCTTCCAGCAGGTTGACGCCATCTTCTCGTGCTTCCTTTGCTCCCACCTCCGTGTACATGGTGACGCAAGGTGAGTCAAACTAGATGTCAGTTGGGATGACGGCCTCAGCCCTGTACACAAGTAAGAAATGAGTGAAGCCGGTTGATTTGTTCGGCGTGGTTCGGATACTCCAGAGGACGGCCCGCAGCTCGTCGATCTGGCAGCCGGCCGAGCGCTCCGGTGGCTTGACCAGTCGGGGCTTGATGCCGGACAAGATGAGGTCGTTTGCTCGCTCGACTTGGCCATTTTACTGCGGATGGGCAACAGACGCTAAGTCTAGTTGGACGCCTTGCGTCGCGCAGAAACGGGCCAAGGTGCCTTTGGCAAAGTTTGTGCCGTTGTCGGTGATGATGCTGTCCGGCACACCATACCGGACAGTGATATCTACAATGAAGGTCACATCAGTCAGACCATTCAGTTTCTTGATTGGCTTCGCTTCAATCCACTTGGTGAATTTGTCCGTGGCGACCAGTAGATGGGTCATGCCGCCGCGTGCTGTCTTGAATGGGCCCACCATGTGCAGTCCCCAGACGGCAAATGGCCAAGTGAGGGTGATGGTCTTGAGTGTAGAAGCCAGCAGGTGTTGTTGGAGCTGAAACGTTGGCATCCGTTGCACTTCTTGACCAAGTCTTTGGCATCATCCAAAGCAGTCGGGCAGAAGAAATTGTGGCAGAAAGCTTTGGCGACAAGGGATTTGGAGGCCGCATGGTGGTCACACTCGCCATGATGAATATCTTTGAGGATTGCTCTGCCCTTCTCCGGCTCTACACAACGCTGGAATATGCTAGTCACACTGCTTCGGACGAGCTCTCTTTTTACTATCGTGTATGCTGCTGCATGGCGTTGCACTTGCCTGGCCAGGATCTCATCGGCTGGTAGCTCTCCGCTTACCAGGAAGTTGAGGATGGGCTGCGCCCATGATGGTGCTTCAACCACTGTCATCACGGCCACTAGTACTAGGGTTGTTGGGTTGGGAGGCGGCGGGTTGGAGCCAGCTGCCACTGGCTGCGTTGTCGAAGTCCCCGGGCCGTCTGCTGCAACCCCCAGGCTGGGTTCTGAAGTACCCGGGTCGGGTGTGACTGCTGCAGGCCCCGAATTGCCTGCCGAAGTTCCCGGGCCGCCTGCTGCTGCCCCCGGGCCGGGTTCTAAAGTCCCCGGGCCGAGTGCGACTATTGTAGTCCCCGAGCCGCCTACCGAAGTCCCCAGGCCGGCTGCTACAGCCCCCGAGTCGGATCCAGCTATTTCGGGAGCAGCTGGTACGAAGATGGACTCTTATTCCGGTGAAGGCTTGATAGATGGCTTGCGGAGGCACTAGAGGGAGACGACGGCTGGTATCGCTTGGCGGGTGGAGCCGATCTATGCCAGGGCATCAGCTTGCTCGTTGTTGGCCCGTGGCACGTGAAGTAACTCGCACCCGTCAAAGTATCCACTAATCTGCTCGATGAGGAAGCGGTAGCTCGCCATGTTTGCATCCTTGGCGTCCTAGTCGCTAGATGACTGCTGGACCACCAAGTCCGAGTCATCGTAGCACAGAATCTGGCGGATGCCAATCTGCTTGGCCAGTCGGAGTCCGTGTATGAGCGCCTCGTACTCGGCCACATTGCAGGAGGTGGCAAAGTGAATTTGTAGCATGTATCTGAGCTTGTCGCCTTTGGGAGATGTGAGGACGATGCCGACTCCCAGGCCGGTGTGCATCTTCGATCCATCAAAGTGCATCTACCAATGGGTGGAGTCTGGAGCTGGCGGTAGGTACGGGGTCTTGGCCCAGTCGACGAGGAAGTCGGCCAGTGCTTGGGACTTGATGGCGGTGAGTGGCTGGTAGAAGATGGTGTAAGGGGCCAGCTCGATTGCCCATTTGGCCACCCGGCCTGATGCATCTCTGTTGCCTATGATCTCAGCAAGCGGGGCGGTGCAAACGACCATGATGGAGTGCTCTTGGAAATGTTTCTTGAGCTTCTTGGCGGCAAAGTACACGCCGTAGCACATCTTTTGGTAGTGAGGGTAATTCTGTTTGGAGGCCGACAACACCTCACTCAAGTAGTACACGGGCCACTAGACCGGCTGTGCCCTGCCGTCTTCTGGGCGCTCTACCACAATGGCAGTGTTGACTACCAGGCTGGTGGCGGCGATGTAGAGGAACATGGGCTCCTTAGCAACCAGAGCCGCCAGGACAGGTGACGTAGTCAACATTTTCTTGAGCTGGAGGAAGGCCTCGTCCACCTTGCCGTTCCACTCGAAGTGAGTGGTTTTCTTCACTAACTGGTAGAGGTGAAGAGCCTTCTCGCCCAGCCAGCCGATGAAACGGCTGATGGACGCCAAGCAGCCGGTTAACTTCTAGACCTCTCGCAGTGGGGTGGGCCTCTCCATCTGCTCAATGCCCTTGATCATCACAGGGTTGCACTTGATGCCGCGTTCTGAGACAAGGAAACCAAGGAGCTGGCCGGCTGGGACTCCGAAGACACACTTCTCTGGGTTGAGCTTGATTTGAAAACAGCGCAGATTGTCAAAAGTCTCCTTTAGGTATTCCAAGAGGGTGCCACACTTCTTCGTCTTCACCACTATATTGTCTACATAGACTTGGGCATTTCTGCCGAGTTGCTTGAGGAGGCACTTCTGCATGCAATGCTGAAAAGTGGCACCGGCATTTGTCAAGATGAATGTCATGGTCAGCTAGTAGAAGGCTTCGAATGGTGTGATGAAGGCGGTCTTCAGCCGATCGGCTATGTTCAGCTTGATCTGGTGGTAGCCGAAGTAAGCATCAAGGAAAGACAGTAACTCGCATCCGACTGTGGAGTCTATCACTTGATCAATCCAGGGCAGAGCAAATGGATATTCGGGGCATGCTTTGTTGAGGCTAGTGTAATCAATACACATGCACCACTTGTTGTTCTTCTGCAGTACAAGGACTGGGTTGACAAGCCACTCTGGAAAGAACACTTCTATGATTAAGCCGGCTGCTAGCAGCCGGGCGATCTCTTCACCAACAATCATTCTCTTTTCTTCTGACAGGCGGCGGAGGGGCTACTTGACTGGATTTGCATCTGATCTGACATGTAGCTTGTGCTCGGCGAAATCCGTCGGAACACCCAGCATGTCTTTGTGAGACCATGTGAAGATGTCCCGATTCTCACAGAGGAAATCGACAAGCTCGCTTTCCTATTTGCTATCGAGGTTGGTCCCCACGATAGCGTGCCTCTCTGGGTTGTCGGGGCCTAAGGGGATCTTTGTTTCTTTGGCCGGCTGGAAGGAACCTTGTGCTTCTGACTCCATGGGGTCTGGCGACAGGTCTGGCTGCTTGCTAGCCATGGCCACAACCTAGTCAAGGAGCTTCTTCTCGGCAGCAATCATGAGGGACTCGGCCAACCGGCTACTAGCAGTAGCACAGGCGACCGACTTCTTGTAGTCACCGGCTATAGTGATAATGCCCTTGGTTCCTGGCATCTTCATCTTGAGGTAGCCATAGTGCGGCACCGCCATGAACTTGGCCAGAGCCGGCCGCCCAAGGAGCGCATGGTAGGGGCTCTCGAGGTCAACCACCTCGAACCAGATTGGCTCTCGGCAGAAGTGATCTTTGTCTCCGAAGAGGACGTCTATCTTGATCTTGCTGATAGGTGAGCAGGAAAGGCCGGGTACAGTGCCATGGAAGACAGTCCGACTGGGCAGGAGTTGCTTCTCTTTGATGTGTAGTTTCTCCATGGTGTCGCGGAAGAGGATGTTGATGCTGCTACCGCCATCTATCAGGACTCGGGAGAAGCGAGCAGCTCACCTATCTCTTGAAAAGGTGGCATCCAGTATGAGGGCGTAGGAACCCAGAGAAGGCATCACCTCTGGGTGATCAGCGCGGCTCCAGCTGATGGGCCTTTCGGACCAGTGCATGAACTCTGGGGCTTCGGAAGTGATAGCATTCACCTCGCGGTGCTGCTGATGCCAGCTGTGCCTGCCGTCGGCCATACTGGTGAAGAAGACATAGGCTCCGCGTTCTTCAGGGAACTCATGTTGGATGTCGGCAACAGGCGGACCGCCGGCTGATGAGGAGGCGGAGCCGGCTGGCCGGCAGGTGGAGGTGGCAGTCGTTTGCCCTTGGCAATTCAGGTGAGCCAATGGCACATCCAGGTTGTGTGCTTGGATGGCTTTGCATCGCTGTGCAACTTGGAGGGAGCATCAAGGGTTTGCTCATAGGAGAAGGCGGGAAACCAAGCGGGCTTTCCGCCCTTCTGACGCTTGGGGCCGGGCTGACCCTTCGACTGTTGATCTTCAACTGTTGCCACTTGCCAGCTGGTGGAAGCCGGGTGCTGGGCCTTGCGCTTGTTGTCGTTCTATTGATGTTGCCGATTGTTGTCACCAGCCGACATCTATGGAGCCGGAGGGAGCACTTTCCCACGCGCGTCTACTCGGAGCTCCGACTTCATGGAGGAGTCGGCAGTGGCGTATTTGTCTACTATGATCAGCAGTTCGTCCGGTGTAGCTGGCTCGTTGCAGAGGAGTTGGTGCTTGAGTAGGGTGCCCTCCCGGCACCCGACAGTGAAGTACTCTATGGCTTGCACCTCATGCACCACGTCAAGTACTCGCGGGTGGACTCGGTCGGGCCTTGGACGCACAGAAAAAGCTGGAGGGGCTTGGGCGGTCGCTTGTAGGTGCTGGTGAAGTTGCGGACGAAGACTTTGATGAAGTCCAGCCAGCTGTTGACGCTGTAGGGCTTGAGGCTGTTCAGCCATGTCTGGGTCGTGCCCTGGACCATGAGCGGAATGTACTTCACGGCAACGCGCTCGTTGCCATTTTCTATGTTGATGGCAGTGGAGTAGTCAACCAACCAATCTTCCGGCCTCACGGACCCGTTGTACATGGGAGTGTCTAGAGGGAGCGAGAACCCTTTGGGGAAGGTCTCGTCGCGAATGCGGGGGTCGAAACAAGGCGGGCTGATTGCATCTTCTTCTTCTACTGCCAGGGATTGAGCCAGTCGGTCGACTTGATGGCGGGCGTTGTTTTCTCCAATTCATGGGGGCCTAGCCGATCTCCGAGAGTCGGGTGCTCAACGGCCAGTGGGGATACACGCCTCTCCCTGCGCGGGCAGGCGGACAATCGCCATACTATTCGATTGCTCGAGGGCGGCCGTCTTGGTCGCGCTCGATGGTGATGCGTGTCCGGCTACGGCTAGCAGCCGGCTCTGGGTCTCTTCAATCGCGTGCGACACTTGTTGGCGTCCGGGAGGTCGCGCTGTGTTCTCGGCAGGGGGGAGGGGAGGTTCTTTGCATGCAGGCCAGGTTCCGCCACACGGCGGCCAGCTTCTTGCTATGCTACCGCGTCAAGGAGCTGCTGGACGCGCTCCATCATGCAGCGTCGCTCGTCACCCTCCAGGTGATCCAGTTCGTCTATTGTTGCCTGGGCAGCATGCAGATTCTCCAAATGCGTGGCGTAGATGGGGCAGTCAGCTCCCAGCATGCTGGCAACAGCCGCACCATGCTGCCGAACGGTGCCCATCCGGCTCGGTTCACCAGGAGCCGGCGTGCCGCAGACGGCGCGATCGATTTCGCGCTGGTAGGCTTCGCTGAGGCGTCTCATGGCTGCCAGCTTCGGGGCGCTCTCGAGGAGCGAGACGCGGAAGACTTCTAGCATCGTTCCGTCCATGTTCTCCGCAACGGGTGCGGATAATCCCCCCCCCCCACTGCCGCCTACAGCGGGTCACGAGCAGCCCCATTGGAGGCTCCATTGTGGCTGATGACCAGCACCTCCGTGACGGTGCTGGTGCTGGCATTGCTAGTCGTAGGAGGGAGCGGTTCGTCGATGACCACCACGTTGGCAGGGAAGGAATCGAGAGATGCCATGCCAAAGTCGATGAGCATCAGGTCGGTGGAGCCAACAGACTCTATGTAGAAGGCGGGCTCGTTGGCGATATCGACGCTGCCAAGGAGGTCAATGAGGCAGCTTTTAGAGCGGGCTACTCCCACGTCAGGCGCAGGCTCGTCGGAGAGACGGATCCCACCGACGAGGTCGGCGAGACTGTTCGTGGCACAAGCGCCTTCTGCGCCGCGCAGTGTGTCGATGCAGATGCCATCCGGAGGTAGCTACAAGCTTGCTCCTTGAGCTGTTTGTCTAGAGGAGGACGAAGAACAAGGCTAGCCCAACTTTGCGCTCTCTATGTGGGTGTGTGTCCTCTATGGTTCTGAATCCTTTACATGGGTGACCTGGGGGGTTTATATAGGCCTACCCCCAGGGGTACAATGCTAATCCGATTGGGTGTGGAACCCGGCTGTCAATCTCTCTAGACGTCGGCTTCTCCGCCGACTGCTGGGCCCCCTGCTTGGTGGGTCCCATCGACTGTCGTGTACTCGGCCGACAGGCCATGCCCGCCGCTTGCGGGTCTGGTTAATCACTCTATACTATAGCCTTGCTACTAAAGATGGATGCTTTGTCGGGGGAAGCATGGCTACAGTACCGCCGCCTGGTGGGCATTCACTTTAGCCATTCCCCATCTCTTTCGGTTAATGACGCACAAACCTTGAGGGGGCGCCTGCTAGGAGGCGGCCTGCCCCCTTTGCCGCCTGCAGGGGTTTAGCTGCCTTTTGGGGCTCGCCGACAGCTAGGGCCCGCCGCCTATGGGCCGTACCGACAGGCCGTCATGGGAGCGAAGCTCCCTATGTAGTAGGTGATGTCATGGGCAGCGTGGCTACAGTACCCCACCGGGTACACCCGTACTGTAGCCACGATCAACCCTAGATTCGGGGGTGGCAGGTTGCACTATAGCCACGCCCCATCCCGTCACAGTTATGTGGGTGCAAACTTTGAGCGCACGAGGGGCCGCCTGCTAGAAGTGGGCCGCCTCGTACCCGCCTTCTCGTATTCTGCCTCCTTCTAGCAGCCGGCCGCTTGGACCAGCCGGCCCAAGAAGGCAGTCATTTTTCCGGGAGGTGTGAGGGATGCAGTCGACCCCGATGTCTTGAAATACCATGGGGAGCTGATGAGGCTACCCGTGGTCATTTACTCCGACACACTCCCTCCACCTTTGGGATTGGTGTTGGACCTAAAATAAATGTTATTTGGTGTTTGCGTTGTGAATATGATTGGACCATGTTTGTTGCGATACGGTTATTCATTTAAGTCAGAGAATAATTGTCGTTTTGTTTACATGAATAAAACCTTCTATGGTCATACACTCAATATAAATAGTTTATTGAATCTCGGTCGTAGTGATACATATATTCATAATATTGATGCCAAAAGATGCAAAGTTGATAATGATAGTGCAACATATTTGTGGCACTGCCATTTAGGTCATATTGGTGTAAAGCGAATGAAGAAACTCCATGCGGATGGACTTTTGGAATCACTTGATTATGAATCATTTGATGCTTGCGAACCATGCCTCATGGGCACAATGACTAAGACTCTGTTCTCCGAAACAATGGAGTGAGCCGCCGACTTATTGGAAATAATACATACCGATGTATGTGGTCCGATGAGTGTTGAGGCTTACGGCGAGTATCATTATTTTCCGACCTTCACAGATGATTTGAGCAGATATGGGTATATCTACTTAATGAAACACAAGTATGAAACATTTCAAAAGTTCAAAGAATTTCAGAGTGAAGTGGAGAATCATCGTACTAATAAAATAAAGTTTCTATGATCTGATCACGAAGGCGAATATTTGAGTTACGAGTTTTCCCTTCATTTAAAACAATGTGGAATAGATTCACAACTCATGCCACCTGGAACACCACAATGTAATAGTGTGTCCATACTTTATTGGATATAGTGCGATCTATGATGTCTCTTACCGATTTACCACTACCGTTTTTGGGGTTATGCATTAGAGACAGCTGCATTCACGTTAAATAGGGCACCATCTAAATCCATTGAGACGACACCGTATGAACTGTGGTTTGGCAAGAAACCTAAGCTATCGTTTCTTAAAGTTTGGGGCTGCGGTGCTTATGTGAAAAAACTTCAACCTGATAAGCTCGAACCCAAATCGGAGAAATGCGTCTTCATAGGATACCCAAAGGATATTGTTCGGTACACCTTCTATCACAGATCCAAAGGCAAGATATTCGTTGCTAAGAATGGATCCTTTCTGGAGAAGGAGTTTCTCTCGAAAGAAGTGAGTGGGAGGAAACTAGAACTTGATGAGGTAGTTGTACCTTCTCTCGAATTGGAAAGTAGTTCATCACAGAAATCAGTTCCAGTGATGCCGACACCAATTAGCGAGGAAGTTAATGATGATGATCATGAAACTTCAGAGCAATTTACTACCGAACCTCGTAGGTTAACCAAAGTACATTCCGCACTAGAGTGGTACGGTAATCCTCTTCTGGAAGTCATGTTACAAGACCATGACGAACCTACGAACTATGAGGAAGCGAAGATGAGCCCAGATTCCGTGAAATGACTTGAGGCCATGAAATCTAAGATGGGATCCATGTATGAGAACAAAGTGTGGACTTTGATTGACTTGCCCGATGATCGGCGAGCCATTGAGAATAAATGGATCTTCAAGAGGAAGACAGATCCTGATGGTAGTGTTGCTATCTACAAAGCTCGACTTGTCGCAAAAGGTTTTTGACAAGTTCAAGGTTTTGACTACGATGAGATTTTCTCACTCATAGCAGTGCGTAAGTGTGTCCAAATCATGTTAGCAATTGCCACACTTTATGAAATCTAGCAAACGTATGTAAAAAACTGCATTCCTTAATGGATTTCTTAAAGAAGAGTTGTATATGATGGAACCAGAAGGTTTTGTCAATCCTAATGGTCCTAACAAAGTGTGCAAGCTCCAGTGATCCATTTATGGACTTGTGCAAGCCTCTCGGAGTTGGAATATACGCTTTGATAGTGTGATCAAAGCATATGGTTTGATACAGACTTTTGGAGAACCTTGTATTTACAAGAAAGTTAGTGGCGTTTCTGTAGCATTTCTAATATTATATGCGGATGACATATTGTTGATTGGAAATAATACAGAATTTCTAGATAGTATAAAAGGATGCTTGAATAGGATTTTTCAATGAAAGACCTCAGTGAAGCTGCTTATATATTGGGCTTTCACAAAGCACATACCTTGATAAAGTTTTGAAGAAGTTCAAAATGGATCAAGCAAAGAAAGGGTTCTTGCCCGTGTTACAAGGTGTGATGTTGATTCAGACTCAATGCTTGGCTACTGCAGAAGATAGAGAGAGAATGAAATTCATTCCCTATGCCTCAACCATAGGTTCTATAAAGTATGCCATGCTCTCTACCAGACATATTGTGTACCTTACCAAGAGTTTTGCAAGGGGGTACAATAGTGATCCAGGAGTAGATCACTGAAGAACGGTCAAAATTGTTCTTAGTTACCTAAGAGGACTAAGGAAATGTGTATCCGTTATGGAGGTGATAAAGAGTTCGTCGTAAAGAATTACGTCGATGAAAGCTTTGATGCTAATGTAGATTACTCTAAGTCTCAATCTAGATACGTATTGAACGTGGAAGCAATTAGCTAGAGTAGCTCCATGAAGAGCATTGTAGACATAGAAATTTGCAAAATACATACAGATCTAAATGTGGCAAACTCGTTGACTAAAACTTCTCTCACAAGCAAAACATGATCACACCTTAGTACTGTTTGGGTGTTAATCACATAGCGATGTGAACTAGACTATTGAATCTAGTATACCCTTTGAGTGTTGGTGACATGGAGATGTGAACTACTGGTGTGAATCACACAAAGTTGTGAACTATTGGTGTTAAATCACATGGCGATGTGAACTAGATTATTGACTCTAGTGCAAGTGGGAGACTGAAGGAAATATGCCCTAGAGGCAATAATAAAGTTGTTATTTTATATTTCCTTATATCATGATAAATGTTTATTATTCATGCTAGACAAAATAAAGTGTCCCTAGTATGCCTCTACTTGACTAGCTCGTTCATCAAAGATGGTTAAGTTTCCTGACCATAGACGTGTGTTGTTATTTGATGAACGGGATCACATCATTAGATAATGATGTGATGGACAAGACCCATCTGTTAGCTTAGCATAATGATAGTTAAGTTTTATTACTATTGCTTTCTTCAGACTTATACATATTCCTTTGACTATGAGATTATGTAACTCCCGAATACTGGTGGAACACCTTATGTGCTATCAAACGTCACAACAATAATGGGTGATTATAAAGATGCTCTACAGGTGTCTCCTAAGGTGTTTGTTGGGTTGGCATAGATCGAGACTAGGATTTGTCACTCCGAGTATCAAAGAGGTATCTCTAGGCCCTCTCGGTAATGCACATCACGATAAGCCTTGCAATCAATGTGACTAATGAGTTAGTTGCGGGATGATGCATTACGGAATGATTAAAGAGACTTTTCGGTAATGAGATTGAACTAGGTATGTGGATACCGACGATCGAATCTCGGGCAAGTAACATACCGATGACAAAGGGAATAACATATGTTGTCATTGCGGTTTGACCGATAAAGATCTTCGTAGAATATGTAGGAACCAATATGAGCATCCAGGTTCCTCTATTGGTTGTTGAATGGAGATGTGTCTCGGTCATGTCTACATAGTTCTCGAACCCGTAGGGTCCACATGCTTAACATTCGATGACGATTAGTATTATGAGTTATGTGTTTTGGTGACCAAAGATTGTTCGGAGTCCGGATGAGATCACGGACATGACGAGGAGTCTCGAAATGGTCTAGAGGTAGAGATTGATATATTGGAAGATGGTATTTGGACACCGGAATGGTTTCGAGTGGTTTGGGTATTTTTCGGAGTACCGAGGGGTTACCGGAACCTCCCAGGGGAAGTCATTGGCCTCATGGTCCATGGGAGAGAGAGGGGACAACCCAAAAGTGGTGTCCGCACCCCCCCCTTGGGAGTCCGAATTGGACTAGGGGAGCGGGCGGCGCCCCCCCTTTCCTCTCCTACCTCCTCTCCCTTCCCCCCTTTCCCACTCCGAAAAGGGAAAGGGGAATCCTACTAGGTCTAGGAGTCCTAGTAGGACTCCCCCCATGGAGCGCCCCTCTAGGCCGGCCGCTTCCTCCCCTCCTCCTTTATATACGGTAGCATGGGGCACCCCAAAGTCACAACAGTTATTCTCTTAGCCGTGTGGGTGCCCCCCTCCATAGTTTACTCCTCTGGTCATAGAGTCGTAGTGCTTAGACGAAGCCCTGCGCGGATCACATCACCATCACTGCCACCATGTCGTCGTGCTGACGAAACTCTCCCTCGCCCCTATGCTGGATCAAGAGTTCGAGGGACGTCATCGAGTTGAACGTGGGCTGAACTCGGAGGTGTCGTACGTTCGGTACTAGATTGGTTGGATCGTGAAGACGTTCGACTACATCAACCGCGTTAACCAAACGCTTCCGCTTTTGGTCTACGAGGGTACGTGGACACACTCTCCCCCCCTTGTTGCTATGCATCTCCTTGATAGATCTTGCGTGAGCGTAGGAAATTTTTAAATTGCATGCTACGTTCCCCAACAGTCATAGTATTACATTGTCGATCCAATGCTTTACAATACACACCTGCTTAGCTCATGGGCTAGCTTAGTATACAATCATGCAGTGGAGTTAATATTTTGGTCTTGTGGAATGCATCCACTAATAGGCAACAGTTGAATATAGCATCGTAACCCTACTTCTTACCTTTCCTTCGATACAATAAACCTGCAACATGATACATTCCAACCACAAAGGTGAATACATTGAATGTGTTGGCTAGTCCACAATTCAATGGAATCATGTTCACCTACATACACTTTCGCTAGTGGGGCTCAATGCTCTTTGAAGAAAATAGTTTTTCCCTATTTATTCTTAGTAGTGGTCTACTCTAATAGCTGGACACACCATATCACACATTAGTCTTAGACAAATCGTATCACGCAATTGTCCATAAATGCAAGTGATCATGTGGGCTTCCGCATCACAAAGTTGCCCTAAGCACTTCAAGATAATCCTCCTGGTATCATGCCATGCATTTGGGTTGGTCCATACTCCCCTTTGGTTCAACCCAACACATTTTATTAGAAGAGATGATACAATCAAGCTGACAATTGGACGATGTGTTGTTCAAAATTGTTCGTTATTGGGGACACGACAAATCATGATCGGTTTGATACACTCTGCAGAGATTTGTGTACTTTACCCATGATTCCCGTTCACACTTTCCTGCTACTAAACTTCACTTGTGAAGTAGCTAAGTAGATCAAGACGAGACTTTTGGTAGTTAGTATCCTCTCTAAATGACAAACCCAGTCCAAGCTATACACCTACAGCTGCTGATCATGCCCAAGAGGGTTCCCACAACTTACTTGACAAAGCCCATATTGTCTCACGGTTACACATGGAACTACTCAACTTTAAACTCATAATACCCGTTTGATTCCTGGGTGGCATTACCCACCAATGACTACACTCCGATGACCCAATCAATGCCAGTCCACCCATACCGCTTCATTAATTTAGTTGTAGTTAAGTAGTCAAGCATGAGGTTTTTTAACTGAAGAATAGTGGTGTTTCCCAATCCACATCATAATAGCTAAGCAACTATTCGATGGTTACAAGTTAGGTAAGTTTGGGCCTAAGTTGTACAGAATTTAGCATCCTAAAC